>NC_136645.1:25557726-25610226 GCF_949748355.1 Melanostigma gelatinosum | reverse complement strand
AGATATATATATATATAATTAGTGACAGATATGATTGAGTGATACAAACAAAATCCTGTCTCTATATGACGAGATGAAAAAACAGCAAATTAGTGCTGAATGCAAGAGATTCTTATTGATATAGTAATTTGCTGTTAGCAGCTGATGCACGTGTAAACATGTCACGATTACATCAGTTGAATTGGATGTACACGATAAAAACATAGGCTAAGTAATATCAAGGTGAAATGTCATTAGAGGAGGGTTCCTAAACAGTTGTGATCACGAACACACTTGGATCCTGAAGGAGAAACGCTTAACTTGCCTTGTGCCTCCCTCCTTTAACCTGCAGAAGGAATATTTGCATGATATGCAGTAACAGGTGGCAACGATCTCATGTTTCTAATCACTGAGACAGATATATTACTCATCATCCTCATACAAAATGTGATTTCATTGCTGTGTGTAAAATGATCCACTCAGCAGTGAGTAGTTGGCTCAGGAAACCCTCTGAATTATGAAATATAATGAATCATTTACGAGAGAAACCCAATGCATCTAAGAATTGATTATCTCTGTAACACATAGTAGTTTTGGGAAATATTGTTCACTCCAGAAGTTTACAAGCTGCTATTTCCAGTTTAAAGGCTACACTACAACTCTATTACTGTACACTACCACCAGTGGAGCATTAAGCAGCTTGAGTTGCTGTTAGTTGTTAGAGTTGTTGGAGATTAAACCAGAGCTAAAAGGAGAGTGAACATTGGACTTAAATTCATCAAGTGATGAAACCTGATTCCAATGGGATGATAATGTTTCTTTGTGTCGGCTGGATGTGTGAAATGGGACATTTGAGCAAAAAACTAAATGCAGAGTTGTTAATAATTCTCCGTGGGCTCAACCTTATAAACGGCATATTTCAATTAACACAAAGCGATTTCATCCATTGTTTATATAAAACTGCTAAATAGTGCCCCTTTAAACCATGTATCTTACCTGCTTCTAATGGCACGGCTCGACAGTCTATTCTAAAGTGTAATACTCCACTAGCATCCCTAAAGACTGCAATGCTTCTTACATAATATGAAAATATTGGACAGAGTGAACTACCGGTACATGACAATTTAACTGTTTTTAGACCAATTAGCATGTGGGCCGAAAACATTGTTCTGAGGATAGAGCAAGAAGGGCTAGAGGAAAGGGGGTCACCTAACATGAGGGTGTATCTTCAACAGCTCATGACTATCCGTCATACATTTCATGAAGATCCAATCCTTTGGTTTTCCAATACCTTGTCAAGGGAAAATTTTGACCTGAAAATGCCGTTCAAAGACAGGTCAGGGCGTCACTATGAAGCATCCTCTGGGACCAGCAATATCCAATGGAAATATAGCCATTATAGTTCTTATTGCTCTGGACCAAAGTGTTCGACACACTGACGGTCAAATCGACATTGCCATCATTAGGCCCTGCTGCTAACAGGACCAAAACATCAAATGTTTATATGTTATCTCATTTCAATGTTCATATATAAACATGAAAAACTCTCGAAACGTGTAGTGGAATATGTATTTTACTCATTCCATTGTATCCTCCTCCTCTTTATGACCTACATCCCTGTATTGTTTGTTTGGGCGCTACCCACAATGCTACCCTCTGCAGCACCAAAGGGAATGACTCACGAGTTTCCAGAGCCACATTAAGGAGCTCCTGAATATCATCCCCCACCTCACCGGAGACCCTAAACCAGCGCAGACTACCACCTCCATCGCCTGCCACCCTGGAGCCCAACTGCGTCTGGACATGGCAGGAGCACCTCAACCATGGCAGCAAGACCTCCGCTGAGTACCACCATCACAGCTACGCAGACTGAAGCTAAATTAGAGAAGCTATGCTGAATCCCTCACTGGAGCTACAGGCTCCTGTGACATGATGGACATCATCTACACTCGCATTATCAGCCATCGGCTCTGGTAAAAAAACTAAAACAACAACACACACACATACATGCACACCACCCATCTCTAATAATTATAATCGAATCCACAGTTAACAGAACACATTTCCACTTTGTATGAAAACAACATTAAAATGAATATTGCAGTGTTCAAATAATATGATTTCTTTTTTTTTTAAATGAGCCCATAGAACTTGGGTCGAGTGTTCAGACATAAAATTAATAACTCTGATTTCACTGATGAACTCAAAGACTCTGACACAGGAACAGGAACAGCAGAATAATTTGACATTACTAGCACAAAGGGAGAAAAACACATTAATAACAGAACTAATGCCTGCCTAATTCTTCCCCCAAAGAATACTTATGATGAAATGACAAACAAAAATGGGAACATGTATTTTGGCTCTAAACCATTCAGTGCTTTGTAAACCAACAGTAGGATTTTAAAGTCAATTCTTTGTTGGACAGGAAGCCAGTGCAAAGACATCAGAACTGGAGTGATGTGGTCCACCCTCCTGGTCTTTGTGAGGACTCGAGCTGCAGCGTTCTGAATCAGCTGCAGCTTTCTGACGGACTTTTTACAGAGACCTGTAAACACACCGTTACAGTAGTCCAGTCTGCTGAAGATAAATGCATGGACAAGTTTTTCCAAATCCTGTTGAGACATAAGTCCTCTCATCCTTGATATATTCTTCAGGTGATAGTAGGCTGATTTTGTAATTGTCTTGATATGGCTGTTGAGGTCTGAATCCATAACTACACCTAGATTTCTGGCTTGGTTTGTGGGTTTTAACATCAGTGACTGAAGCTGAGCGGTGATTTTCAATTGTTCATCCTTGGTACCAAAAACAATTACTTCTGTTTTATCTTTGTTTAATTGAAGAAAATGCTGACACATCCAGTTGTTGTTTAGTTGTTTGTTCAATGCAGTTACCCAGCCCTTGTATGGGATTATAGTCCCCTGGTGGCATAGTTATGTAGATTTGTGTGTCGTCTGCATAATTATGATAACACACTTTGTTGTTTTCCATAACCTGAGCTAGTGGAAGCATGTAGATGTTGAACAGAAGAGGCCCCAGTATTGAACCTTGGGGAACACCACATGTCATTTTAGTCAGCTCTGATGTGTAATCAGCTACAGACACAAAGTATTCTCTGTCCTTCAAGTAGGATTCAAACCAGTTAAGTGCTGTCCCACCCAGATGTTTAGTCTTTCTAGGAGTATGGCATGGTCGACCGTGTCGAATGCAGCACTGAGATCCAGTAACACTAAGACTGAACTTCTGCCATTGTCTATGTTTAAGTGGATGTCGTTGAAAACCTTAACAAGAGCAGTTTCAGTACTGTGGTGCTGTCGAAAGCCTGACTGGAAAACATCAAAGCAGTTATTTACGGCCAAGAAGTTGGTCAGCTAAGTACAATTGTACTAAGGTACAATTAAACAAAATAATAATCGTTGAGAATTAAATGAGCGTACCAGCTCAAAAACAAGGTAAAGTTAGTTGAAGAATCAACAAACGAACCGTTTCTGGGACCATCTTAAACAAACAGTCATTCATTTAAGCTGAAGATATAGTTAAAGCACTTCAAAGACATATGCCAGGAAACATATAACACACCGAACAAGACCAAATCCAAGAAAAATGTAAATAATTCCAGACAATTATTAAAGACTCCTGTAAATGTATTTGGTATCCTAGCCTGTGTCCGTCCTGAGGTCTGTGAGAAACCATGATGCCAGTTTTTGGATTTTCCACTACATGCTATCAGGCCAACTATGCCTGTTGTGTCTCAAGGTTTACCAAGGGCCAGTGTTCCCAACATGGAGGCAAGCCTTAGAGCTGGTGAATACAATGAGAAGTGAAACAAATGGCACTTGGATCAGAGGTGAATCCTGCTGTGTACTCCTGTTTGTGAACTTCAAAAAACAAAACAAAAACATACACTCATATCATCACAATAAATCAAATGTGAAATATCACACTGCCCTAGAGATTTGCCATGACAAAACCAATTTTACAGAATGAGAAAGTACCCAGGTTCAGTTATTGAACTACAGTTTTGCTTTTGCATTGCTTGAATAATATTCATTTTTGAGATGTTCTTCTTTTTCTCCAGTACACTTCCAAATTATGTTTTACTTTATCTTATGGACAGAGTTTGTTAGTTTGTAAATTTTAAATTGAATATCAGATATCATCGAATACAGCAATCATCTTCCTTTCCCCTTACATTCTTCCTTTTGTATTTCCTTCTTCTCTTTCTAAGATAAACAAAATTAGCGTGCTCAACCGGGTGTTTTGTTTCCACCACTGCAGATTGAAGCTATGGCCGATAAACAGCATGGCTACTGCAGAGAAATTTGTCAATGAATATATACCGATTGTAACCTTTCCTACTAAACACAAAAGCCAGATGTCAGAGGTTGCTGGTCTTTTTTGCGGGGGGGTTTTATTCAGTGGGAAAGTGGCTTTAGATGGCAAACTAAACTCTGCGCCTAATGCTAAGCCAGTTCTATAAGTTACTAATCAACATAAGCTTTTGGTCAGGCAACACAATCAAGAACGTGTTAATGCAATTAAGGCCTGCCCAGGACTCAGGCTTCTTTAATTAGTTACTGGCACCTTGATGAGGCACTGTTAAGTCCAAACCTGCTCCATAAAACCTTACTTAAGTAAAGGAGGCTTACTAACCTAATCATCCAGTTAAATTGCTTCATAAAACAGCACCTCCATAATTAATCAAACACTGTATCAACTTTAACCTTTTTAACCCAACCCTTGGGCCCATACTGTATCACAATCTTGCATACTGTACATACACATGACTCACCGATGTAATGTTGGCAGCAGCCACCATTTCTCTGTTCCTGACCAATCTTCTGCAGAGGACGATTGTTATCAAGGCAACCACACACACACCCATGTCAGGACACAGAAGGCGTAACACACTCCAAGGATCATCCAAGGGAACCCTATGAGACACAGACATGCATATGTGGATGTTAAGAGATGTCAAAGATGTTCCTATTTCCAAACACCTGCAGGTAGGTGCAACTGAAAAAGCATATATTTTATTTATTTCCTAAATATTCTACATGTCTTCTTCCTGTGGTGGCAGATACAATTAACCTGCTCCTGTTCCCTGTCTCATATCACTTGAAATATGTGGGCATATCTAATTTGTAGCATATCAGACTGTTGTCTTGACAATGACAGTGGCACGTATAACTGGTGCTTCACTAGTTACATACCTGGACAGTCCTATATGTCTGGTTATGGTGTCCCATTGTGAACAGTTATCACCTATGGCGATGTTGAGAGGAGGATATGTGTATCGTACTGTCTGGAAGCAGATATGAGCCAGTACAAATAGTAGACTGGTACAGAAAACCACTCTAATAAACCGCCCCGTGTGACCTGGAAGACAAAGAGACAAGAAAGACAGAGGATGGAGATCAAACCTGAGGAAACAGACCTCAATGTACAGTAAAATGTCACATAAATGCAGAGTAAAATACAGACAAATCATACTTAGCATCACTGGCGGGCCGTGCATTTTATACCTGGGCCTTCTGTGCTGTCCTACTGAGCTACGGTTATTTGTTTCTATTGGTGTAATAATACACGTATTTAATACACGTAAGTGGCAACTGGCACAGCTGATTATCATAAGACATTTTTCAAACCAAACACTGCTCGAAACATACGTCTTCTCAAGCCATTTCCCTAATGGAACAATATTTCTCAAAATCATTCCTGAGACTCACACTAGAGGTAAAACTGGCATTTGAAACCTCCTAACTTCTTGCTGGAAATATGTTTAGGTTTGATTGGACTGTGAGTGCACCAGGAGGAAATCAGCACAAACACAGGAAGAACATGTAAACACCACACACAACAAACCCAGCTGGGCAGCAGGTTAGAAACAAGAACCTTCTTGCTATTCTCACTCATGCAACTTCAAGAACTAAATATGGATAAACTCAAAAGGTATTTCGACAAAGCAATAAAAGAATCCTTTCAAATTTCAATTGTTTATATCTTTCAGAAACCAACAAACTGTAACACCCATTCTATTTGACGGTCAGTATGAAAATAGCCACAGCACCTAGAAAATCCTGTTCTCATGTTAACTTCCTTCACTGTTCATGTTCACTGCTGAACCATCAATCATTTTGTGTTTGCATCCATGAGGAGGAGCCATGCGTTCAGAAAAGAGATGGGAGGAGTGTGACGAAAACCCCTCCATAAAACCCCGCCCAGGACAGACCTGCTCACAGTACAAATAAGCCCCTATTAAACACGGAATCTGGATCATTGCTGGGTTTGCCTACCTATGTAAATCATGGCCTTTTGGCATTAGAATGTATGGAAAATGTACATGTTGATTTAGTTAAACATGAGAGGACTGCTACAGATACAGCCACAACTGGCTCTTTACCGTGGCTGCAGCACTGATAGAGGACAGAAGATGATTGGGAAACATCAAAAAATATGTTGATTTTGACAGAGTAAAACTCTGTAGTAAAGCTCACCTCTATGTCAGTATCCTGACCAAACAAAAAACTAAAGACTCTCTAAACCTCCGCAATAAATGTTCCCATAAATTTAATTGTTTATTTAACATAGAATATAGAACACTGCCTGTTTTAAACAGTCCAAAGAATGTTTCCAAAGCTAGATTACACTAGATTACAGTATGGAGGTATCACACAGCAAGTTTTGTTTGGCTACAACACTTTCATCTTTAACAACATTCAGAGCAGCAGAGTGCAGAGACTACATGAAATGACCATGACCTGCATTATGGGGTGGTGGCAAGGAATGTGGTAATATTACTTGTTGGCACCACAGAAACAATACCAATAAACAGACGGTTAGGATCCTTTTTCTTTATGGACACACAAAGTAAACACATCCACATGACTACAGATACAATGGTCAGCGCTGATGACGTGATCTCTTTCGCACTGATAAACAGTGAGAAAGCCTGACAGTGGGCAGGAGAGGACCACAGTTGCCCCCATTGCGTATATGTCCAATATGCATTACTGTTAGTAGAATAAAACAAGTAAATGCATAATAAAAGGTACGTGAGGTCAGAGTGACCTTTTTTTGACCACCAAAATCTAATCAGTTCATCCTTGAATCCAAGTTGGCGTTTGTGCCAAATTTGAGGAAATTCCCTCAGGTTATTCCTGAGATATCATGCTCACTTGAATGGACCAGACAAACAGATGGAAGGCCGGACAATCAAGTGCAAGTAGTATTTAGTTGAGTAAAGTGCAATGAACAGACCATCAAACATCCAACACGTGAAGATATGCTTTGTTTCATAAAACGTTTTTTTAAATGTGCTAATAAATGCTAATGTATAATATTCAAGTAGTCACATATACTGGTGTACTCCAGACCTCATCACTTAAGAGATTGGAAAAAAGACATTTACATAAAAATTTAAATGTGTAACATCACAGCATCACTGAGTTCATAGAGACTACTTCTCTGAGGACCTTACAGACTTTGGTCTGACATCACCATCCTCAAACTTAAACACTCTCAATCCCCTCCTAACAGGATAACTAAGAATAACAGACGTATGCATGATGTATAGTAGTATAATTCAATACTTGAACACATGCCAGTTGTTGAGTAATATCTAGCTCTGACTTAAACTGTCTCTTTATCCTCCCCAGAGCCTAACAGTTCTGCTTCCTATTAGTCACTTGATTTTCCCTGTGTGTATCTATGCGTGTGTGTATGAGCATGTGTGTCTGTGTCTGTGCGTATGAGAGTGTGTGTGCACGTGCACAGGGTCCTGGCAGCCTTGTGGGTTTTCCTTTAGGGGAACTCCCCGTTGCTCTCTGTTCCTCCCTCTCTCTCTCTTTAACTATTTTCCCACCAAAATAAAATAATCTCTACACATTGTAATGACCAGAGCAGAAGACAGGAGGGATGAATGGAAAGGAAGGCAAAACATCTATGAACTGGGATGAATGACCACAGCAGAAACATTGGCCAAACTAGTAAAACACTATCATCTACCATTAGATCATAACTCCTTAAGCATACATATGTCAGCAGCCTTTTACTCTTGTAGTTGGTTGAGAAGTTAATCAGTAAACACGTTATTTTGCAGGTCCCATTGTTACCTAGATAGTCATAGATTTGTGTCATTCTTTCATAGAAATATCTCTATACGTCATGATCTCTGAATTCTTAGTATTTTTGTTCCTGAGTTAACATGCACTTCACCTCCCCCCGACAGTCTGCTGTTCTGGATTTCCAGTCTCCTGCCTGCTTGTCTGCTCACACTCAGCCATCAAAGCCAGCACCTCGTTCACGTCTTATTAGCCACTGGATCGGCCCCAAGAACACTAACCCTCTGGCTAGCTCGTCAGAGTTTGTGTGTTGCGTTCTGGGTTCACTCAATACTGAACTACCATGTGATTGACAGGTCGCCACCATGGCGTTGTCTGGTCTTTTTCATCCGTGTTTTTGTTGTAGAACTCTAACCCTTTCAGTTTGTTTTGAGTTCACGAAAGTTAATTGTAATCTTTTGTTTGCCTAAAATGTCTTATTCAGCATTCGGTTGTACTTAGCTCCACCTAAAAAGCAAAGATGGAGCCAGCCAAAAAGATAGTGACAACCAAAATGCCAAACTCAAGGCTTCAAAACGGCAGTCCACAAACCAATAGGTCATGGTGAAGACATCTACTATGGTATGACCAGAGATGGGTAAAGATACATCAAAGTGTATTTTGATACAAAATACAAAATACCCCTCAAATAAATGTATCAAAATAAAATACAAAATACTGGTGCCAGAAAATGTAACAAAATACAATACATGTATTTGTATTTAAAATATGGGAAATGCTTTTTTTCTGTTTTCTCACAATTTGGTATAGCAGAGCATTCAGGTTTGGGCTATATAATATAATATAATTATATATAATGTACACAAAGCTCTGGTGAACCCCACAGAAAGGGGTCACAGAATGTCAGTGTAACTAAGCACATATGTGCTTGTTGATGGTCCTTCTTGAACATCATCTTGCTGAGACATGTTGTCCACCTAGCCAACTGCAAAATGTATGAAATAATAAAACTAAGAATACTTTCACAATATGCCTTTTTTATGCGGGCCGTCAGGGCCTGCAAGGCCTTCTCTGCTGGCCTAAACAGAATCACAAAGTTATATCACAAGTTAGTCTATTTTATAATTTAAAATTTTTTCTTAAATACACTACATGTATTCAAATTTATAAAAATATTGTTCCCATTATCTTATGTTCTCATTGCACAGCTACTTTCTTCCTCAGTTACTCTGCTTCCAGTGCAGCTTGTTTTAAGTAGAGCTTTTATCCAATCAGATTTCACCTCTATGTCACCTCTATGTAAGAAGAGAGGCCCCGAGGCCTGCAGACTCACAAGTGCATCCATGTGCAGTTTAAGTGAATGGGGACGATATTGTGTCAGTGGGCGAGCACGTGACTATCGTGAAACAAAACTTAACAGCAGAGGCTTAGTCGGGTAGTGGATCACATCACGTGATGCAGCTCAGCCAATCAAATATGGGCATTCTGACAAGTTTCCTGACCGGAGTGAGATGTACCACACACCATGACACAGGGGGCTGAGATGAGGAAAGACATTGCAGAGCAGTATGTTCTATGTTCAAGTTGTGAAAGTAAAATCCTAAAACAATGTCGGTGGGTTGCAGCTTGTCATTAAGGAATGACGGTGGATCCCACAGCCAGACCATCTGAGAACCACTGTCCTACATGAGTGCAGAAAACATTATAATTTCCTCAATTTAAACTTCTGCATTTTCCAAGTGCTCTAGTATTATTCAAATGTATTGTAAGCCTCGTACCAAACGGGTTAATACGAAGACGTATATAGTTACATCCTTAAAAACAAATAGCTGTGGCGCTATCATGTGGTTATAAGGTGGTATTTCAGCTGCAGGACAGCAGTGAAGGCCCAGGCATACAATGCACGGCCCCGCCACTGGTATAATTTGTAATACAGTGCAAGATTAGATGGTCAGACGTCTCTTGATAAGGTTATCATGAACATACAAGCTCCCAATCTCCCTCTTCCTATAGCTAGCTACTAGACTGATAAGTTAACTTGCTAAACACTGGCCATGCACTAGCCTAGAAAGCATGCTAGCATCATTAGCATGTTAGCATCGAGCTTGATATAACCATCACCATGTAGATACAATAGGCTATGTAGCCAGACCCAGACATCAATTATACATCAAGGTAGTTGACATATGTCACACTCAGATAAAATATTTAACTTGACAGACAATCCGTTGAACTGGAAGATCTGAAGACTGACTCGTGAACTGTTTTTTGATTCGTGCATAAAGTATTTTGAGTATTTTAAATACAAAATTACTCCGCTCTAAAGTATTTTGTTACAAATTACATTCGATTTTTATCGGCCCTATCAAATACAAATTACAAAATACTCAAAAGTAATTGAAATACGTATTTCAAATACAAGTAATAGAAATACTGCCCATCTCTGGGTATGACCACGATACATAGTATGTGTAACCAGTGGCGGCTGGTCAATAGAGGGCCATGGGGCATGGCCCCACCATGAGCCACACAAAAAAAAAAATTATTATAATTATAATAATAATAATTATATAAATTGTCAATATTTGTGTTTTTGAACTATGGAATGTACCCAGTAATGTGTGTAAAATATGATATCTGCGCAGAATTTTCCTGCTTTTCCTGCTCGTCCTCTCCCCCTGTGTGCTCTCTGCTCGTGCTCTCTGTCTGTGTGCACGACACTCTGAGAACGCGCAGCTTCGGGGGCCTAATCGTTTTGGCCCAAAAGAGACGGGGCTATGAAGCAGTTTAGCCAATTGCTGATTCAAGATATAAATGAGTGACATACAATTTAGCCAATCAGCGCCCTCAAATAGATTCAGCTTGGGGCCAGAACGATCAGGCCCCCCTCGCTGCGCGTTCTCGTCAGGAGAAGTCTCTACAGGCGAGCACTCCTCCTCCAAGACCCATTTGAGAGGAGAACTTTGGCGGAGATTCTGCAGCCAAAGAGCTGATATCAGATCAGCCTGACCTCACAATCAGACAGCAGACTCGCGGGAAAGGGAAGCAGTACATGCGGAGCTTCTGTACTAGCTGTACACCAGACAGGTTTGGCTAGCTGCATGACGTCATGTTAATAACGTATTTATCTTTTTAAAACAACGGGGACGGATCCAGCACGGACAGTTACGGGAGTGAGGGATGAGGAGGTAAGGAAACATGAGAACACCAGGACACACATGAGAACTTTGTCAAGCTACATATTAGGCAAAGTGAACATCTTTTCTTCTACATAGTTGTCCTCAGTCTCATCTGCTTAACTTGGTCATGGAGACATCAACATGTAATAGAGATGTTAAATTAACAGTGAAAACTCATCATAGCTTAATTTAACATCAGTATTCATAATTACACTTCATGTTTACTTCTCCTGATCTTTACCTCCTATAACAAGGTCCATAGGGGCATCTCAATAAATGAACATGTTATATTATATTATATAAGTGTTATTTACTGATTGTTTTCGTGTTGGAATACATGTTAAATATTTAACTGCCAAGTAATAATGCGTGTTTGATACTTACATTTTTTTTGCATTAAATCATACTGGGATGTTTGCTGAAATTGATAGGATGGCCCTACCTAGAACATTTTCCACCAGCCGCCACTGTGTGTAACCCTTTCTTATCTTAGCATTGGGCCAGCTAAATGTATGAAAGTCTTGACATATGGGTTATCTTTGGGAGAAATCGATTGGTTAGTTTGAGGTTAAACTGTTAACCATAGTTAATACTGTAGATTATACACAGTCAAGTAGAGCAAAAGAGGCAGTGTGAACACATACAAGGAAATAAGTGAACTTAAACAACACACACAGCTTCCTCCCTAAATGGATGCAAAAATGTGTCTGTTATAGTAGAAAATGTTAAAAAAAATAAATCTGTTGTTTAACTAGGCAAAATCAAGAATAAGTTCACAAATATGGTTCAAAAGAGTACATGAACACAGACTCTTCGAGGTTATCAGATATCGAACTGTCATTTCACTTCGTTTCCATCTTTATTGACACCACTCTAATCGATTTCCATGGGGGGTGAGGGTTCGATTTTTGCAAAACAATCACCTTAAACCACCGTATCCAGCATTTAGAACGACAATGTTACACGACAACCATGACAACATACTTTTTTACTATATTTTAAGTGGAGCAAAGCGAGTTGAAAGAGAAAGTTAATAAAAACAGAACTAGCCTACGATGACGGGCAATATTGAGAAGATGTGCCATAATGTAAAATCAATTTGTAAATCGTGGAGGTCATATCAAATTCAAAACTAGTCTTCAACAGCCCAAACTGGCAGTCAGAGCTTAATATTTTTGGTTATGGACACAAATAAGGAAGGCTGGACAAGAGTACAGAAGAGGGTTCGTGATAAACAAAGACACCGCGTAAAATAGAAGCGATGCCAGAGTCTCCACCCGGTATCGCGTAGCAGAAAGATGGAGGTTAATAATAAATCTTTCCAGGCATCAAATCAGAGTGCTCTTCTGTACTTTTAATCAATTCACAACAGCCATCGTAGCAGCAGTGTTGTATGTAGCGGTCTCCACTGTTTTTATTACTCTTTGGTTCCGGCGCACAGCTAACAACATTTGACAACAGCTCAACAACGGCTTGATAACTGCAATAGTCCCGCCCTGGTGCTAATTGTTAGTCACCTGCTGTGATTTCTTTATTGAGAAACTGCTGTTTCATGTCACGATGCCGGACTCATCAGTTCTAATCAATTCAAAGGTCTGGACCCAGGCAAGCTTCACGGTATGCAAAATCAATTCTGCGTGTCTCTGCGTTCTGAGTGTGTCAAGAAGCCTGAGCTGCAGCCTGAGAATTACAGCTAGGGGCGCAATAGTATGAAACAACAAGAGAAAGCTGATACTTACACATTCCTCTACAGACGGCATGTTTGTTTACTATTGTGGTCATGGAAACGCTGTGATTAACTCTATGTTGAGTATGTTCATCTGGGTTTGGCTGGACCAGGTGTCGTCATTTGTGTTCATGTACTTACGTGGATCATGTTTGTACAAGAAAAAAACTACTGATTACTGTAGTCTACTTAGTCTGTCTGAGCTCTGTCACACGGCAATTTACACATTCACACTCCACACATATCCACATTGTCAGCCAAGGAACACTTCCATTGTGAAGTTTGTGGCCAAAAGATAGACTGAAAACATTCCAGCACTCCAATTTGTGAAAAATAAAATGAGGCAAATATTCATTTTAAGCGCAGTAGAAAAAGATTGTGCAAAAAATGGCTAAACTTTTCCAGCAATGTTAGGCCACTCAGCTTACACATACAATGCTCAAGCCCTGTTACCAAGGGTGCTGGACTTGTTTGATGTAAACTTGGACTCATGTCAGTACTAACACATGTCATATCTTTGTCTCTGTGTTTGAAATACTGGGTGGAAAACTTTATTTCCACTACACTGTAGGGAAAGAACAGACCACCCATTGTTGACTGCCTTGTGGGAGCACAGTGTCTAATGTATTTTTGACATGGCTATAGGTCCTGTAGCTGTCATACAGGCGGGCAGAAAATAAGTACTGCCAGCCTGTAGTTATATTAATACTGACTGCTGAAGTAGTTTCAAATGTGATAATACAGAGTTACATTTCATTGTACTCCTTTCAACAAAACATGATTTATGGATATCAGCAATCAAACCGGCTGTGGTTGTGGAAATGTTAAGGAGCCGTTGTTTTGGTTAGACTTGTTCAAAGTTTACAGAGCTCAGAAGGCTCTGAAGAGGTCATTTTATTATTCATTATAAACAATTGGATTATTAACAGGCTCATTGTGTGGGATGAACCTGAACTCATATCAACACTGGTGAGAGGTGTGAATACAACAGTGCCCCTCGTTAAAATTAGGATTCAGTTTTTATTTCTTGCATAATCCTATTTTATATGGGATTGTTCACCACTGTTTCTTTTTGTACTGAGGAAAAGCAACTAAGTGTAAAATGCCATAAGAGATCTGACATACAAACGATGATCTCACCTCTGATTGTGTGCTTGTTGGGACTCAGGAACCATGGCAGCAGCAGCAGGTAGAGGAAGTGAACCAGTGACAAGATGTTGTAGCGAAAAAGACAAGCTGCAGAGACAAACACCAGAGTGAAACAACAGCATTAATTTAGAGATACATTATGAGCTTCTTGCATGTGCAGTATGATCTTACATACGCAGAACTTTTGGTCTTGAAAGAGACATGAAACCAAACCTTGAAAAAAAGATCAGTCTTTTGTTTTGGTAGACACTGATAGAAAACGTTTTTGTTTTGGAATAAGGACTTGGTGAATAACTGTGTGAGGATTTGTCAAACTGTGTAAAGAATAGTCAGAGCATTAATCTAATACCTGACACATTTATGTGTTCTTTTTGCTACTGCAGACTTTAACACCTTGTCTACACAGGCAGCATAGTGAAAGCAGCATGTGGGCGACTGTGACCAAGAGGCGAGCAGGGTCGTGCAGGATCGGCGATTCGATTCCCGGCTCCGCTAGTCACTTGTCGATGTGTCCTTGAGCAAGACACTTAACCCCAAAATTGCTCCTGGAGCTGTGCCTACGGCACATGTGTCAAACTCAAGGCCCGCGGGCCGAATCCGGCCCGCCACGTCATTTTATGTGGCCCACGAATCCGCCAGCAAAAAAAATAATTGGAAAAATAATTGAAAGTTAGACTTGAAAATAAAAGTATCCCCATGGTCGAAATTATGAGATAGAAAGTTGAAATTATGAGATAGCATGTTGTCTGTGTACCGACATTAAAACTATCACAACAGGTGGACAGGAGAGGAACAGCACGTAAAGAGGTTTTCCAACGATTGAAAAAGATCGACAAATAATCCCAAAATGTCCATGAAGAGAAAAATTGATGCAGAGGGAAGAAAATGTAATGAAAGATGGGAAAGTGAATACATGTTTGTGCTTCAAGGAGAAACACTGGTCTGTCTTCTGTGTTATGAGGCGTGTCGGTGATGAAGGATACAATTCACGTCTGCATTTTGACACCAAACACGGAGCTAAATTTAGCCTCCAAGAAAAACATCAAACTGTCCAAGAATTAAAAGGCAGACTGCAATCACAGCAGAATATATTTACACAGCTACAGCCCAGTGCATGCTGAAGGTATGTGAGCAGAGCTCCGACCAGATACAGACTTTTACAAATGTCAGTTTGTGAAGAAACACCATCGCAGACCGAGTTCATGAACTAGCAGCAATCTAACAACACAGCTAGCTAAGAGACGAGCAGGGACTTGTGTTTCTAATGAACTGTTGATGAAAGCACAGACAACACGGATACATCATCTATCCGTGTTCATCAGACCTGACTCTCAGTGAGCAGCTCTTGGATGTAGCTGCCATGCACAGGACGACGACAGGGAGGAACATTAGTGATGCAGAGAGGTGAACAAACAGCTTTGAACAAAGTTAATGTAATAACTTGTGTTTGATATTTGTCTTTGTTATTTTCTTTAATAGTTTGATCTTTGATAGTCATGTGGGTTTCTTAACCCTCAATTAAAATGATTTATGTTATAATAACAGAAATGTGTTTAAATATAATTTCATTTATATAACTGCATGTACAATATGTTTACACTTAAATAAACAATAATAAAATGCAGAGAGTTATTTAACAATATGTTAGGGAGAAGTTAGTTATACAGTCTTACAGTTACAACCGGCCCTTTGAGGGCGACCGTGATGCTGATGTGGCCCAGAGTGGAAATGAGTTTGACACCCCTGGCCTACGGTGTATGAATGTGATCGAATCTGATAGGCAGGTGTCATCAGTGTGCGAATGGGTGAATGATGACAAGTAGTGTGAAAGCGCTTTGAGAGGTCGGAGAGACTAGAAAAGCACGATAGTACAGTCCATTTACCATTTAGTTAGCAGTACAGCCCCTTCATTACTGCACACAGGATGAATGCACAGTAATACGTATTAGTTCATGCATGTTTTGGCAGCACATTATATAATCACTGTAGTTGGGTGCGGAAGATCTGCACGAGAAGTTCATTTGATCTGACCAATTTTTGGAAACTTGCATGCTTTTATAATAATGACCTGAGGGAGTAATTCATGAATTCATTAAAAGCCACTGCAGTGACGTTGAGGACAATGCATGTGATTTACATTGTGGCACTATCATCATTTCATCTCAGCGAGAGCCCACAGACAGGGCTAACTGTCAGGAAGAGTTCTCCAGGAAAGAAAAAGCTCCACAGCTGTTTTTCTCTTGCACATATGGTACAACAAGAGGGATTTTATGAGGTGTTGCTGGCTTGAAGGTATTGAGATGATCTGCCAATATTTAGACCTGGAAATAAAGAAAACGTTTACGTTTATTTCCTCTTAAACACATGCAGAGATAATTACTGGCTCACCAAGGGTTCAGGTCTGGACTAATCTCAGCCTGTTGAGATCACAGTTTGAGCATGGAGGTGAGAGGTTTACAGATTGTTGTTTGGCCAGCTTCAAGTTCAAGTCCTACTTAAAATCTATCAGCGGACACACAACTGTGAGCCTTCATGCACATACGCACACATACAGGAAAAAACTGAAGCATACAGGTGAGAATGTTAATATAACAACAGGATATCAGGCATCTCTTCAACTGTATGATGTATCGATACATAAATATGTAGATGGCAGCATTGGCCCTGTGCTTACTTCACTAGAGTAGTATGCATTTAATAATTTAATTGATAATAATCAAATGTTGTTGTGATAATAATCAAATGTTGTTGATAGTAGATGAAATTTGGTCCAGAGTAAGATATCTGAACAACTACTACGTAATGTGCCGTGATTTTCATTCTCATTCTCATACTGGTTTGTCACTCCCTGACACACATGAATAGCCACTCAAAGATTTCCTTTAATCACAGTCCATGACAACAAATCATTTTTTATAAATGTCTGGATTCCCAGAGGATGTAACTTGATGTTAAGGTGACCTCCTGACCTTTTTGCCAACATCAGCCCTTTTTGTGACTTTGCCTTTTTATTTAGTTTGGATTTTTTCCCGCTCCTTGTTGGAGTTGTTTTTAGTTTATGTTCTTTGCTTGGTGCCCAGTAAAGAACCTTGCATTCAACCTCACCTTGTTTCCTGTGTCCGTGTCTGAGCCTGAGTCTCTGCTCTATACCCCGAAACCCTCACAGAAACCCGTGAACCCTCACGGAAGAAACTCTAACTGGCAGAGTCCCGACAAATCTGCTGAACCCATGATGTTCGCCAGAGATTGAACCATTTACATGTTGAACACTTCATAACAAACCTCCACTACTGCTAAATTTCAAACATAAGTATTTTTTTCCATCACGTTCTGTGGGTTGTAATGAATTGGAGCCTCTAGAGGCCGTAGCAGGGCTGCAGATTTTCATTTTTCCCTCAGTCTTTCTTTCTCTCTGAGTTGCTTCATGATAGTTATTATATGACTCAGACAATAACTGGAACACAGACAAAGAATCCAACACACAAGCACTCTGTTATTTCCTCCAGTTGCTAAACCATAAAACACATTGTCTTCCTGCCTGTCAGCAGGAATTAGACCACATCAGAGGCAGGTTGTAAACGTCATGTCTCCTACATGGCTGCCATCTAAATCTCTTTACCACTTTCGTTTTGTCTCTGCATTGCACCATAACAGTTTTGTGAGGTGGTGAGGACTATAAAACAGGAATCTGGGAGCATATCTACATTGAACTTGTATTACATTTCCTGATCTGCAGCACAATATTGTGAGGGTAAGCAGCATTCTTGAACAGAAATGTTGAGTCACAATAAACAAAAGGGGTATTGTTTCGTGTCCACCACACTCGTCTTTTGATGTCGTCATTTATTAAGGCCAAAGGTTGTTCTGGTTTAATCTGCAGAACAACACTAACTAAACAAACCCAGCCCTGAAAAAACACAAATAAAATTCCTGGATATCAGTTACTGCAGCTTGACTTATGTTCCGATTCATTGCCTGGGACTGATGTCACTGACACATCCCTTTCTCTTTGTCTCTCTCCTGAAGTGTTTCTTGTTACTTACAGTTAGTGTATTAAATACAAATTCTGCCAATCACACATTCAACCACATTGCAAAGCCCAGGGAAAATCAAACCCAATCTTGACCTCAACACCCGCATCCTGACAATTCTACACTGTAATGAATTGCTGTAAACTTACTGTGGATTTACAACAGTATCTTAGTTAAATATTCGTCCTTCGCATGTAACTTAACAGTTGATGGCGTCGGTTAACCATAGCGGCAGATAACTGTAATTTACCAGAATAATACAGTATTTTCTGTGAACTGGTGGAAATAGGCTTCTCTATACAAGTTCAGTGAGTCACTATCCAACAACATTGTGTTTGTTGATTATAGGCTATTTTTCCGTTATGATGATAGCACATTTTTATTAATCAAACTGCTCATAGCCCACTAATAATTATTCAATGACAAGATGTGATTGACTGTTCCTGATTGTGACTTTGGACACAGCTTCAGTAGCCATCCTCCTGAACACAGCCATGTGAAGATCAACCGAGGAGCCGAGGTAAAGTTACGCTTATCACCCGAAATTGACAGTGTCCAGTATTGTTATGTCTTAATGATTATTGAACTGTTAACATCTCAGATAATGTTTCAAAAGTGTTTTTTGAAGTCATGAAGAAATTCAGTAGTTGAAGGCATAACAGCAAAAGCACAATAACAATACGCATAATAATTTTACCAAACAGAAATACTTTTCACGTACAGAACAAGCTGGGTGTTGAGAAGCTCCACCCTGCTGTCCAGTTAATCATCAAAACACACCCAAAATGATGTCTATGGACAGATGTGATAACACTGTTCAGTAACCACAACACCTATCTCTCTGCAGCACTCTGTCCTCGCTGTCCTGTTATGTTTCTTTTGCATGTCTAATATTCAGGCACTGAGTATTTATTTTTGTTCAGTATCTGATGCAACAGCTGTTATGGTTCGATTTGTTATTTATATTTCTCTTTATTGGCAGGCTCTGTATGTTGCAACACTTCATTCTGGGGCTCAGATATCTACCTCTGTTTCTCTTCCTCTCAGCACATTCACTCTTAGCAGTTATTTCCTACAAAATCTACTTGTAAGTTGTAGTTGTGCATATTGTGTAAATCAGGAAGTGTTTGATTCAATCTCCTGAGCTGTTATCCTGCTCTGCACTGAACAAACTTGAAAATTACATTTTCCCCGACTTTTCTAGAGTTCGGAGCTATACTGGTAGGTATTGAGATACGCTCTCTTTTACTAAATTAATCGGGGGGGGGGGGGGTTCCGCTGAACAGGAACACTCAACTACACAAGAGCTGGACATATTAGAGGTGAAATTACAGCCTCTGGAATGGTAGCTCGGGTTCAAATCCCAGCGAGAGCTGCTAAGATTCCAGTTCAGGAAACCAGAACAAAGATAGGACCACTCAAGCACTACTTCCAGGACTACAGGATTACAGTTAAAGGTCTGTCACATCACAGGTATGTAGGTCATATAGGTGAACATTACAGGTTGCATTCACTAAGTGGAATAACCTGAGACTAGACAATCTTGACACAATAAAATACTGAGACACTGTCGGACTCCACATCCAGACAGATATCAAACCAACCAGATTCTGAGAGAATGGACAAGCAAGCAACAATGCAACTGACGTGAAGTGCAGATTGCTCCCACAGTGGTTGGAGCCCCAGAGGGTGTCTCCAACAAACCACAGAAACATCATGGAACTTAACGAAAGCTCTCGTTCAAAATTAAAGTATACTGTATATGAAGTCATATTTCTGCCACTTTCCCACAACTGGTTATGAATAAATTGCGAAGCGCAACCACTGGAATTATCTGTATGGAAAGATCATTATATTATCAATTTGTTTATTGAATTAAGGTTTCTTAAGCTATTTGGGTGAATGTTACGGGCGATAGTGTTGAGACATGATGTGAGTCTGACTGTAAAATAATATGTTCCCTAAGGGCACTACAACAACTCACACGTAGAGGAATATATTTGCACAAATGAGATTAGGCAATACCCAGAATCTGACATTGTTCATTATACAACGTGAACAATGGCAAATTAATGATACTTCATGCACAGACCCTCCAGGCTGAAAGGCCGCTGTTTGTTGGAGAGTAAAATTAACAGTTAAAGAACAAGGCTTGTCATGACAGGAAACTATTAATTCAGACAGCCTGGTGGTTAATCACTTAACTTGAGCAATAGCATTAGTGTTTTACAAGTTTTGTTCATTTTAAATACTACAACTGTAATGTCTTAGTTTTGTTACTTCCCTTCGTCTGTGGCTCACCTTAAATCAGTGATTGTCAACTGGTGGGTCGCAACCCAAAAGTGGGTCGCGGAACCGTTTTCAGTGGGCCTTTGCCTGAAAAAATAAAAATAATAAATTGTGATTTTATTTTGAAGGGCATTTTTTATGCAGCGGAATTTTTCCAGCATTTACGGCACTTATTCAGCGGTGCAGGAAAAACACTGACCAATGCGTTGTGAATCACATCACGTGATGCAGCTCATCCAATCAAATATGGGCATTCTGACAAGTTTCCTGACTTGAGTGAGATGTACACACACCATGACACACGGGGAGAGACGAGGATACAGAGAGCAGAGCAGGACTGTTGAAGTGAGAGTTGTGAAAGTCAAATCATAGGACGATTTCCAAAAGAGAAAATGACCAGAGAGACCAGAGTCATTAGGCTCTGACTGGACAGACTCATAGAGGTGAATTCTTCCAAATCTACTTTCTCTTTTTAGAAGATGAGACAAAATACAATCTTGTGGCTTCATCACTTCACCCTGAATGAACTTAATTTAAAGCTGCAGGCAATTTAGTGAACATAATTTATCTAAAATGAATTGTGTTACGTAATTTATTCTTCAATCCAGCCGTTATTTTACTTGAAATGAGAAGAACATTTATTCATGTATTTCTATGTATTATTTATAATCCATCCAGTTAAATTTGAAAAATGAGAATATTTGTTAAAATATAATTGATGTGTACTTTCTTTATTTGATTTGACAGTTTACTACGCAGAGACATTACTAGACTTCTTGAATATAGATTTATATAAATTATATATCTATACAATTTGAATATAATATATATATTATACATAAATATATATATATTATATATATATATATAATTTGGGTCGTGGGTCCCGGCTTCTCATTAAGGGGTGATGGTGGGTCCCGCAGCCAGACCAGTTGAGAACCACTGCCTTAAATGATAAAAGAGATTTGTTGATGAAATGCTAAATACAAAATATCAGAAAGTAGGACCAGACAATGAATATGGTTTTGGTTTAATTCAATTTATAACCACACACACATTTTTTATCAAATCACTTCATGATATATCACTTTTTGAGTTGATACTACACAAGCATATTCATTTTATGACTGACTTGCTTTGGCTTCAGCATGTATTTAACTGAATACAGACATCAGGTCTGATCCCAGCCTCAAACTGTGACAGATGTTGACTCCACACTCAGCATTATCACTGTTATCAATGTGTGTTTACACACACATTGATAACAGGTTTCGAAGACATGGATTTCGAAGGGGATAACAAAAGTTAACGATTAATAGGAAGACAAATGACGCTTTAATGCAATTAACACACACACACACACACCCACACCGGTAAGAAAACACAGTTGAAACAACACTCCACAAATGAACAAAGAAATACATAATTTAACAGTTGCTCTTAAATTTTGTTCACTTCAGTGGGAAACCCACTGCATTACTTATTTGTGTTAAAGAGTCAGCTCCACCTTTGTTTACGTAAGAGGCGTTACAAAATATTTAGACGGATGTATGCAGTTGCCTATATCACTGATTGGGCAGGTGAATTGTATAAAGCTGAATGTCCGACCTAAATGCATGCTTATTTCAGACTCTATCCATCCATATGTAGAAATATGTTTTATGAAATGAAAATCTGATCTCCAGGTTCTTAGAGACTGGAGGCTCTCCATGTGCATATGTGTGTTTGTGTGAGAGAGAGAGAGAGAGAGAGAGAGAGAGAGAGAGAGCGAGAGAGAGAGAGAGCGAGAGAGAGCGAGAGAGAGAGAGAGAGGGAGAGAGAGAGAGAGAGAGAGAGAGAGAGAGAGAGAGAGTGAGGAGAAGGAGAGAGTGAGGAGAAGGAGAGAGGGAGAGAGTTCCTGTCAGTGAGAGTAGAGAGCAGGTCAGTGTTTGGTGTGGAAGCCTCAATTCCTCCTCTGTTCTCCCAGTCTGTAATCAGAGAGCAGAATCAGTCACACCCCTCTCTGTCAGCCTGTCTAAATGCTAGGTGGTGGTAAACTTTTCTAGGGGCTTTCAACCAGTTTAGGACGAGGACCAGGTAATTAGCAAATTACTGACAAGGACAGCGGTGGATGTAAGCAGGGGTGGGCTCAGCCCACCCAAATGTGCGTGTTGCCCACCCAATCAGAAGTGAGCTGTTTGTTTATTCAGCAAATAGAAAAATAGCAAAGAAAATATCTGAATGGGTGGGCAACCTACAGCCTGCCTCCATAAGTCGCCTACTTCCCACTAGTGATGAGCATTTTAAATTATTTCCCAATTCGCATACTCACATTAAATTATTATAGAGTACTCGAGTACTCGCAAAACGTTGCGGTGTGCCGGCAGTGGCGGCTGGTGGAAAATGTTCTAGGTAGGGCCATCCTATCAATTTCAGCAAACATCCCAGTATGATTTAATGCAAAAAAAATGTAAGTATCAAACACGCATTATTACTTTGCAGTTAAATATTTAACATGTATTCCAACACGAAAACAATCAGTAAATAACACTTATATAATATAATATCACATGTTCATTTTTTGAGATGCCCCTATGGACCTTGTTATAGGAGGTAAAGATCAGGAGAAGTAAACATGAAGTGTAATTATGAATACTGATGTTAAATTAAGCTATGATGAGTTGTCACTGTTAATTTAACATCTCTATTACATGTTGATGCCTCCATGACCAAGTTAAGCAGATGAGACTGAGGACAGCTATGTAGAAGAAAAGATGTTCACTTTGCATAATATGTAGCTTGACAAAGTTCTCATGTGTGTCCTGGTGTTCTCATGTTTCCTTACCTCCTCATCCCTCACTCCCTACCCTGGTGTTCTCATGTTTCCTTACCTCCTCATCCCTCACTCCCGTAACTTGCTGGATCCGTCCCCGTTGTTTTAAAAAGCTAAATAAATGATTAGCATGACATCATCCAGCTAGCCAAACCTGTCTGGTGTACAGCTAGTACAGAAGCTTCATGTACTGCTTCCCTTTCCCGCGAGTCTGCTGTCTGATTGTGAGGTCAGGCTGATCTGATATCAGCTCTTTGGCTGCAGAATCTCCGCCAAAGTTCTCCTCTCAAATGGGTCTTGGAGGAGGAGTGCTCGCGCTGGCGCTCGCCTGTAGAGACTTCTCCTGACGAGAACGTGCAGTGAGGGGGGCCTGATCGTTCTGGCCCACAGCTGAATCTATTTGAGGGTGCTGATTGGCTAAATTGTATGTCACTCATTTATATCTTGAATCAGCAATTGGCTAAACTGCTTCATAGACCCGCCTCTTTTGGGCCAAAACGATCAGGCCCCCCAAGCTGCGCGTTCTCAGAGTGTCGTGCACACAGACAGAGAGCACGAGCAGAGAGCACACAGGCAGAGAGCACGAGCAGGAAAAGCAGGAAAATTCTGCGCAGATATCATATTTTACATACATTACTGGGTACATTCCATAGTTCAAAAACACAAATATTGACAATTTGTATAATTTATGATCATTATAATTTTTTTTGTTTTTGTTTTTTGTGTGGCTCATGGTGGGGCCATGCCCCATGGCCCTCTATTGACCAGCCGCCACTGTGTGCCGGTCTTCAGAGATGCCATCTGATGGTTACATATTACTCCATGGTAAGAGCTGTCCACAAGTCTGTAGTAATAGCTACATCGTTAGCACTTTGCAGATCAGTCTATAATTTCACTACCCTTTCCTGATACATCTTCTCTGCTTTCGTAGTTCTTGTTCGCTGTGATGGAAGCTTGTACTCTGGCTCATCAAAAATCATCAGCTCACGGAAGCCTTCTGCTTCCGCAACGCTTAACGGGAGCATATCTTCAGTCACCATTTTCGTGATGAGCTATGGCTAATCTTCTCTGCCTTGGTGGCATCACAACGGCGCAGACTAACACTGTTAGCAAATGTAGTGATGAGAGATTGTCTCTTATCTGTCTCCGCTGTTTTCTCCTTGTGCTTAAACGGAAAATTTGACAATTTTCAATCATCTGTCTGAGCTAGGGATATAGTGTGAAAAATGCCTTCAGTTCTTCCAGGGGTGCTACTGCATCCAGTGACATCCTTGGAGGCAAGGAAGAACTACAGAGTGCTAAGTAGAAAGAAATTGGATTATACGTTGAATGAATAATCTGCTGACATTACTGAATGGGAAAAGTCTCAGGCCTGGCTTTCAGCTACAAAATGTCACTCAAATAGACATGTACCAACCAGGAAGAGACTAAAAAGGACCACAAAGAAACACAACAGAAAGAGACACAGAACAACGACAGAAAGATCAAAACGACTGCAAAAGAGATTCAAAACAGCTGCAGAGACAGATCACAAAGATACTCCCAACAATGACAAAGAGACACAAAACTATGACAAAAAGGGGCAAAATAACAAAAGACAAAACATTATGACAAGACCAAAACATTTACAAAGTGATACAGAACAATTAAATAGGCACAAAATGACCACAAAGAGACACAAGGCAAAGACAAAGAGATTAATGAACGGGCAAAGTGTCAGGCCTGGCCTTCACAATGTCAGTCAACCAGGGGTCTCCACACAAAAAGAGACACAAAACGACTGTAGGAAGACAAAAATTACTACGAAGAGATTTAAAACAGTTGCGGAGACACAATGAGACCACAAAGAGACTCCCAACAACTGTGAAAAGGGGCAAAACAACAAAAAGAGACACAGAAAGACACAAAAGTGTCAGGATCCAGGATCCCTGTCTGACCCGTTGTGTTTCCCCTGATCTCCTCTCCTCATGTGTTCTGTCATTCCCCTATTTGTTATTGTGTGCCATGTGTTCTGTGTTTGTCCTCTGCCTCCAGACACCTCCCATGGCCACGCCCTTAATTGTGCACAGCTGAGGACACTCCAGCCGATCACCTCCTGCAGCCTGACACACCAGACTCAGGTCCCACTAATGATTCCCATGTCACTATATAAGCTCTGGTCCTGCAGTCTGGGGTTGTCAGGTCGTACCGTCTTTCACCCGCTTCAACGCCTTATTGTCTTCTGCCTCGTCAGTCCGTCCGGTTACCAGTCTGGTCACGTAAGTCTGAACACCGATTCAGTGAAGATCGTTACCTGTTTGTTTTCTGTTTCTTCAGTTTTGAGTGCGGTCGAGTTTCCCTCCGGACTCCGGTGGAGATTATAGGAGTGACTTTAGTTTGCTGGACAGTTAGTCTTTGTTTTTTGTTGGTTCATTCTGTGACTCCTCCTGCACTGTTAAATAAAGTCTTGGCTGGAGTAAACCTGCTGTGTGCATGCGTTTGGGTCCACTAACTACACTACCACATAACAAAGATGACAAAGAGATGCAAAATGTCTGCAAAACAACGGCCAAAGGATAACTACAACAAGATCAAAGCAATTACAAAGTGATGCAAAGAGACACAAAATGACCAGAAAGAGACACAAGCCAATGCAAAGAAGCTCTCCATGAATACTGAGCTGCTCGACAGCGCAATTGTGTGAGTCTTTCTATTTCATCCTTACTGACCGCCAGAGGCAGTGCTTAACACTGGATGTATCCCGTCTCGCGCATGCGCAGGTCGAATATTTATATCAACAAAGTCACGTGTGACCTCGGATGACCACCGTCATCTATAAGTTCCGGTGTCATCCTGAGCTCAGTCCTTTTTTTCTTCTCGCGTCGCAGGTTAGCTACCATGGTAGCTTAAACAAGGATGTGTCTACGATCAAGACATATTATAGCTCGTCGCTGTAGCCTTGTGACTACCGGTCGGAGTTGCGGTTCTCTCGCCCTCCAAAGGCTGCGACGAGCTGTCCCTCTTCGGAGGGAACGATGTGTTCGCCGTTCGGACATCGAGCCCCGGACTGGTGAACGCCCCTATCATCGGTC
The DNA here is from genome assembly GCF_949748355.1 of Melanostigma gelatinosum. NCBI lineage: Eukaryota > Metazoa > Chordata > Actinopteri > Perciformes > Zoarcidae > Melanostigma > Melanostigma gelatinosum. Next base: position 25,583,927 of record NC_136645.1, on the reverse strand, counting down.
GTCACCAGTCTGATAAGGGTCAGCTAAGTCGTGATGACAGCAATCGGTAAGATCGATTAACATTGTTTTCTATAACAGTTGTTTGTTCCACGGTTGGCAGAGCGCTTCCGCTCTAGTAATCGAGTGGCGCGCTAACGAGAGCGTAGAATTACGCTGTCGGCCCGCCCTTCACAGTGTTACGGCTATCACAGTTAGCAGAGTGTTCCTGCTAGGCAAACTTTGTGAGACACTAGTCCGCATTGGCGTTGTGTACATGGAGATTTAATCTTTACATCTGACGTAATTCGCAGTTAGCAGTGTCTTCACTCAGGCTAACTTGGATGCTAGCTGGGACTGCGTCCATCAACTTTGTAAACCTTACGGCTGTCACAGTTAACAGAGCGTCCTCGCTCAGGTTAACTCAGTGGAAAACTAGCTAAACAAAGCTGATACTGGGGCTGTAGCCATCAACTTTGTATCCTTACAGCTGTCACAGTTAACAGAGCGTCCTCGCTCAGGTTAACTCAGTGGGAAACTAGCTAAACAAAAGCTGATACTGGGACTGCGTCCATCAACTTTGTATCCTTACGGCTGTCACAGTTAACAGAGCTGTCACAGTTAACAGAGCGTCCTCGCTCAGGTTAACTCAGTGGGAAACTAGCTAAACAGAGCTGATACTGGGACTGCGTCCATCAACTTTGTATCCTTACGGCTGTCACAGTTAACAGAGCGTCCTCGCTCAGGTTAACTCAGTGGAAAACTAGCTAAACAAAGCTGATACTGGGGCTGTAGCCATCAACTTTGTATCCTTACAGCTGTCACAGTTAACAGAGCGTCCTCGCTCAGGTTAACTCAGTGGGAAACTAGCTAAACAAAAGCTGATACTGGGACTGCGTCCAGCAACTTTGTATCCTTACGGCTGTCACAGTTAACAGAGCGTCCTCGCTCAGGTTAACTCAGTGGGAAACTAGATAAACAAAGCTGGTACTGGGGCTGTGGCCATCAACTTTGTAGCATTACAACGATCACAGTTAGCGGAATGTGCTCGCTCAGGCTAACTCGGTGAATGCTAGTTGTACTAAATCAACATGGAGGTTGTGCCCATTGATGGTTTTGACGCATTACGGCTGTCGAGTTCGCTCCGGCTAACTAGACTAAGCTAATACTCGGTGTGTCCATTGATTGTTGTAAACATTATGGACATATCGGTAGCGGATATCAGTTAGCAGAGTGCCCTCGCTCAGGCTAACTGGTAGCACACCAAGAGTTACAGCACCTGTCCAAGTGGAGAGTGTCCTCGCACTGTAAGGACTGTGGGTTTTTTTGTCCGTTTTCACAGTAGCAGAGTGCTCTCGCTCAAGCTAACTGGTGGGACACCAATATCTGCAGCAGCTGTCTTAGTGAAGAGTGTCCTCGCTCCCCTCTCACTGTAAGGACTGTGTTCTTTTTGTCCGTTTTTCACAGTAGCAGAGTGCTCTCGCTCAAGCTAACTGGTGGGACACCAATATCGGCAGCAACTATCTTAGTGAAGAGTGTCCTCGCTCCCCTCTCACTGTACGGACTGTGGTCTGTTTTGTCCGTTTTTTACGGTAACAGAGTGCTCTCGCTCAAGCTAACTGGGGGGACACTAATATCTGCAGCAACTATCTTAGTGAAGAGAGTGGGCTTAGAGAGTGTCCTCGCCCCTCTCACTATAAGGACTTTGCCTGACCTGTTTCCGCAGTTGCAGAGTGCTCTCGCTCAGGCTAACTGGTGGGTCACCAATATCCGCAGCGGCTGGCTAAGGGAAGAGTGTCCGAAGGATCACTCGCCACTGACTGCCCCCTGCCTGTTCTCTCAACATTCAGCAGAGCGCTCCCGCTCGGACTGATTGGGAATTCCGCATAAACTAGTGGGACAAGGGTGCCACCAGAATCGCGGCCATGTTCAACTCTCCCGGCTGTAGGACCTGTATAGCTCCTCTTCAGCCGGAGGACGGCCCTGACCTCTTGCCCTAGCAGGGAGAACCCAGGCAGGACCTGCGGCATCACGCCTTGAGCAGTAAGGTCTGCTAGGCTGGCCGAAGTGGAACACCTGATGCGGGAGGTCTACCTCCCCCTGTCAGGGCAGCTGAATCCAGACCAACCTACCCTGGTCATTGGTATGGCGCTTGCACGCCAGGCATACACAGCAGCTGGAACATCCACCTGTGAGTGCCTTCTTCAGGCACCTTCCCGCCCTCACCACCTTTTCTGTTCCTCCCTCCGAGGAATATCTGAGGGAGTTGCGTGCATGGTGGAGACACCAGGGCTCTCTCCCGCCTTACATCAGACCATGCAGGAGGTGGCAAATCTGGCCTTGCACGTATGCCAGCCAGTTAGACGACTATGGCGTCCATCAGTTTCCCCTGAGGAGATTCTGAGGCCGATGCCAGGGGCCCTCGACCCAATGTCAGGCCAAAGATGACCCGCTATCCAGGGCTTAGGACACAGCAGCGCTGTGCACCGTATCGACAACTCCCTCTCCCACCTCAGGCTTTCCCTCGCAGATTCTCTGCAGCGGGCTACTTCGACGCTTCTGCTCAGTGATGCTTCATTGCAGGCGTTTGCGCTCATATCGAGGGAACGTGGCTGGTTCAGACTCGTCGCCAGGTTTGGCTGGCGCAGTCACCCCTATCTGAGACATGTAGGAGGACCCTCCATACTGTCCCAGTGGAGCCTGGTGAGCTGTTCGAGTCAGCTGCTGTACAGGCGCTTCAGCGGAGAGGCCGGACCGCTACCTATACAACCCTACTTACGTCCCCGTCCCCCCCGGCAGGGCTGCCAGGAGATGTCTCCAGGCCGGCTGTCGGGGTTCTTTCTCCCATCAGCGGATTTCCAAGGGAGAGTGGTTCACGTCTATCGACGCCTGTTCCCAGGGTGCATCACCACAACTTTCAGTCCTGGGTGCTTCCATTCGGACTCTCCCATCTCCCCATGGGTGTCCACAGTGTGTTACTGCTGTCCTTTCCCCCTGCAATCGCAGGGCGTGAACATACTGCCGTACTTAGACTGGCTGACCTAGGCGCCGTCCCGGCTTCAGGCGCCACAGGACACTGCTCGCCTTCTCTCACGTGGCCCGGTGGGCCTCAAGGTGAACATGGAGAGGCGCCCCAGTGCGGATGGCTGAACAGCCTTCACTTGGATGCCAAGTGGCACAGATACAGGGCAATAATATTATCGAAACAGTGTCTATTCATCTGTTCACTATCCCCATGGAGGGAGTGCATATCTGGCGAACAGTGTCCCAGGAACCGAGCCCCAGGGGCTCGGTTCCATTCCACCAGGAGATTGTCACAACAGTTACCTGCCTCTCAAGGCAGGTGCAGGGTGACAGAACGGGACAGCCTGGGGGCAGTTGTCTGCTGAAAGACCGCAGGTCCAGGTTCTAGAGCTAGCGCTCGAGCACTTCCTTCCATGTTTGAAGGGAAAGCATGTGCTTGTCCGGTGGACAGCACCTCTGCTGTGATTTCCCATGAACTATCGATGGGGCACCAGATCTGCAGAAGTTGCTACGGGGATCACCGTGGCCTTCTGACTTGGGAGGCCCCTCGCCTGACCAGCCTGTGGGCAATGTACCCACCAGGAGAATGGTACAAGGTTGTGGTTTTCCTGTTCCATTACAAGCCTCCACCGGGAGAGTGGCGGCTGCATCCAGACGTGTCGACCCACTGCCCCCACTGGGTCTCCCTGACGGGGGGGACCAGCCCTCTGGGTCAAGATGCCCTGGCTCACACGTGGCCAGAGGATCTTCTTTGTGCCTTTCCACCAGTCCCTCCGCTTTTGCTATAAGCTTGTCAGAGTTCTTCCCCGACAGGAGGGATCTCCTGTCGCGACTAGAGGGTCGGATTTGGCATTCCAATCCCTGCCGCCTTCAATTAGGGGTCACGGGAGGGCCCGACCGGATGCTGAGTGGCTGCATAGAACCAGTCTGACGGACTATTCTGAATGCCAGTGCGCGGTCTACCTGCCTGCAGTACAAGAAACAGGTGGAAGCTGTTCTCCGACTAGTGTGCGGCTCAGAACAAGGTCCCAGTACAGCGCCCCGTGCCTGCGGTACTGAGTTTCTACAGTCTCTCCTGGATAAGGGCCGGTCTCCCCTGCATGGGACCTACCCTTGGTACTGGACAGCTTATGCTTGTCCTTTTGAACCCCTGGCACAGGCGGAGCCTAGATGGCTATCAGCAAGTCGGTTTTCTCCTTGCTGTCAATTCAGCTCAATGTGGGGGCGAGCTGCATGCCCTATCAGTGGAAGAATCATGTCTGAGGTGGAACTCAGATGGCTTGGGTGTCACTTTCTGGCCTAAGGCAGTGTTTCTCCCAAGGGGGTGGATACGTTCACATATAAACCGGCCTATCCAGCTGGCAAAGTTGACCCCCCCCTCCCCCATCGGGAGAGGAGAGGTCAAGGCTGCTGTGCCCAGTGTGGGCCCTCAGAGCTTATATGGAAGCCACCGCCTGCATAGTCAGTTATGGTGAGCCTAAGAAGGGCTGTGCTCCTTTTTAAGAGAAAAAAGGAGAAACGGCACCTGTCCCACTGGATAGTGGAGGCCATTGCCGATACATACAAGGCGAGCGGCTGCGCTCGGCCATCCGGGGTGAAGGGTCACTACCAAGAGTGTCTCCACACCGAGGGCAAGCCTGAGTGGTGTGCCTGTGGGGGATACATGTGCGGCGGCCTCAGGGGCATCACCGAGCACATTCACCAAACACTACAGAGTTAACGTTGCCGACCCTCACCCACTGGGGAGGGTTCTTGGCCAATTTTCTCTGCCGGAGCTATAAGGGGTAGTTACTGTGCTTCCTCGTGACTCTTTTGGTATAAGTCATCCAGTGTTAAGCACTGCCTCTGGCGGTCAGTAAGGATGAAATAGAACGAAAGTTACGAACGTAACTACGGTTCTATGAATCCTGGATGACCGCCAGAGTTCTTGGTCACTCGGAATCCCGTGAACTCGCGAGAAGATTCCATAGGACTGAGCTCAGGATGACACCGGAACTTATAGATGACGGTGGTCATCCGAGGTCACACGTGACTTTGTTGATATAAATATTCGACCTGCGCATGCGCGAGACGGGATACATCCAGTGTTAAGCACTGCCTCTGGCGGTCATCCAGGATTCATAGAACCGTAGTTACGTTCGTAACTTTCGGTTTACGGAGATAGTTTTGCTGTTGTTAAACATGTCCCACATTTACTTCAAATCATCAAGAATTTTTATTCCTTTTTGATTCTTCATTCACCGTGAAAGTATACCAAAAATTTAAGTAAATGAAACCTTGATTGTGCTTTGAACTGGCTCGAAAATATGTATTTCCCATTCCACTTGCCCATTCCTTTTATATAAAATATATTAAAGGCAGAGCACAGGCATGTTGAAATCTGCTCTGTAACAATTTATTTTTTACTGGGAAAACAAACTGAAACTTAACAGAGATTCTATCATATCCAATCACTGCAGTCAGCTCTGTTTATTCCACACCTCATAGAGAGGAAATACCAAAAAGTCTGTTGAAATCTTGAAAACTTTAAAACTGGCGCTACATGTGATGAAGGTGCTTTCCAACCCAGCTTGTGTGTGGAATGAAAATGGCCTCTCACACACACTGTCTGATTACACGGCGTGTTGCAATGGTGGTGCTGAGGACAATTTATGGGTAGTTGATGTTAAAATCATTGGTCCCCTGTGTGTACACTAAGCCAGCAACAAAGCTCCCAACATGTGTTCATATCCACGGCTTCCATGACAGTAAAAATAAACACCACACATGAGGCGCCTCCAGATCATTTGCATAGATGAGACAGAAATCTGACAGCAGCTGCAGGAACTTAAAATTCCAAATGTTGAAGGGAAAATATCTCAATTAACTGTTGCTGAAGGATCAAATAAATGGATGTTCATGGAAATATTTCATGGAAAAGTTTAAATTTGGCCTGATGAAGGCCTCAAAGAAAGGTCACTAAAAACTCTTGATCTGTTAAAACCAAAAATGACAGTATTAATTGCAAGGATATGGAATGTGTAATCAACAATGGAGAAAATCCTGTTTGTCTGAAAGATGCAGATGAATCTGCAAACCAACAGTACCAATGGGCTTAAATAGTTAATAAATGGGGATGGAAATAAATTCTAAAAACAATAATTCTTTGGTTCAGGTTTTTATATAATCCGAAACTATTGAAATCACAATTCTACCGTATCACATATAAATAGGAATATATTAGTTATGACAGCAAAATTTGCACTACAATGCATTCAAAGAAAAACACATGAAACAGCACTTTTGGTTTCAAAAATAAGTCAGATTGTATAGAAGTCGATAAAAAAATGACCCTACTTCTCACTTGAATTATTACCTCAGTAAACATGGTAAAAAGGAGTTTATAGTCTCAATCCCAAGTTTTCTTCAATAAAGCATGATGTTGATTTAGTAAATTATGGTCCTGTTTACAGTAAAATAGACCATAAAGCAGGGTATGCTTTAGGCCGGGGCTACCCTGTGATTGACAGGTCGCTACCAGAGCCATATACGGCGTCTCTACATCGCTCACCTGTAGTCCTAATATGGTAACTACCGTTCACAAGGTGGTGGCGGCCGTAATCCAAGATGGCGATGGCCAAAACGCCGAACTCGAGGCTTCAAAACTGCAGTCCACAAATGAATGGGTGACTTCATGACGACTACGCCCACTTCCTATATACAGTCTTTGGTCTTACCAATAGCCACTAATTAGCTTTTCATGAACCAAAGAGAAGAACAAGGTTGAGTGAATTTGTGTGTGAGTGATAGATAGACTTTATTTCAGACTCGGGGTCCATACAGACAGATACATAAAAAGACACACAAACAAAAGTACATAGGCCTAGCAATGCCTTACAAAGAGACAGCTGTACCAATGTCCCCACAGCTGGGACTGGCAGCGTGTGGTGCTAAACCTTATGTTGGTTAAAACAAGTATGATCCCATTTTCAGAGTCATTCAGTCTACAGATGAATTTGTACATGAGATTTCTTAAAACTGTTTGGAAAGTGTTGATTCGTGCAGCCACAAACATTTCACGAGCACTACTCTATCTCGGTCTCTTTAAAAGTATTCTCATGGCGTCATTGTACGCTACTTGAAGTCTCTGTAAACTCTTTTTTTTGTAGTTTGACCACAAGTGTAGAGTGGTGTACAATATGCTCTGAACAGAGACATCTTCACTCCATCAGTACACAGACCAAACTTGCGTGAGAGACTGTTTGCTTGTGCAGTCAATCTACCTGGTCATGTGTGCACCCTCTCAATAACTGGTATTACTGGTATAATGCTCAACAGAACCGCCACCCACACCCTCAACACAGCCCTCCATTGCAAGTTATTCACCTTTATCTGACTGTGCTCCACTCCCTCTACCACCGTTTTTAACCTTAATCAGTCATTTTTTAATGTGCTGAATCTTTTTTCCAGGAGAGTCATCTGGAAATATCTCCTGCGACTTTCATGTTACATAAATATAATAGGCCTACACATGTGTGTAAGAAGGTAAGCAATATCGTGCAAAAAATACAAAATATTGAATTGGCTACATAAGCCCCTGAAGAAACAAAATAACTCACCCACCCACTGCTGGTTCTGGAGCTTTCAAGAATATCACACAGTCCTCATGGCAACAGAGAAAATTCAATCAGCTGATAAGAATCATGTAATATGGCTCAAGAACAATACACTCATTTTATAATCTTTGTAAATAGTTGTCAGACTGGCCAGGGCAGCTAGTGTCTCAAGTGTGTTAACGTGTTAAGGAACCAATTTTGGAAGTGGAGCACAGTAGTTGACATTCTCCATCTATTCTGTATTTATGTTCAATACAAATGTCTAGATTTGGTGTTAAACTATACCAAATGACTATTGAGAGAAACTTGCTCACCCCTGATAGTTGTTCACTTGTCCCCTGTAAAGTGTAATTCAACAATGCTTGTCCTGGTCTACACATGTCATACATGACATCTACATTTCCCGTGAAGTCACTTTTGTGGTCAGCTATTCCACGAGTTAATGCTTCACTACAGACCAGCCAGAGCCTCAGAGCAGATGCTGTCCTGGCTCTGAACTCTCAAAATGTGCCACGCTCTCAGCACGTTTGCTCAAACAAGCAACAGCATGTCTTCACCATTAAAACGGAGGAGGAAAAAGAAGCCAGCTCTTAGGAAAACTTGACTAAGCTCAAGTCAAGGAAACGTTGTGGAGTTTAACATCTTTGGGAAGAACTGAATGAGCTACAGCTCATTGTTCTGGTCCTGTCGACATGAAAGCCTAAACTCTACCACTCTGTCTGAGCTGAGCAAGAACTTCTAAACCATCTGCACTCCTCTCTCTGGCTCACTCCCACACACCCCACAGCTCACACACACTGAGTATTTCTCACTGAGCCATGAAGTTTTGTTAAACGGCTCTGATGTGGAATGGTTCTGACTCACTGACATAGCAACAGTCATTCACAACACTCTCAAAACGGGTAGTTTTGTTTCTAATTGGATATTTGATATAAGGTAGATCCCAATTGTATCTCTTCTGATACACAAACCCAGGCTATGTGCTAATACCAGTGTTCTTTTTGGCTCTTTCAATTTAAAAATATTTACACCTCACTGTGTGGAACTGATTACAATGACTCTTCTTTGTGTAAGCTCAATGGAGACTGTAATTACTCATCATTTCTTAACTATAAGTGAGCAGTTGTGTTGTATGCAGTCTCTAAAATACAGGATTTAATGTGGACAGGTCATCTTTGGCTGATACCTTGTCTGATTCAATGATGTTGTCTACATCAGCCCAGTACCAATCCAGTACATGATGTCAGTGCATCAATGGGAACCTTGGTCATTTAGATCAAGGTTTAGTTCCTTCTAATCCAATACCATTGATTTTGATGACATTATTTCTGCTAAAAATATTTGAACTTTGATGATTGCTAGGTCTGGATCCTTTGGTTGATGATGTACTGGTGTACTCATCTTGTATGCTTCGAGTTTACAGGTCTAAGATAGTTTCTTTCATTATTTAGTTTTCTTAATTGATATTCTTAACAAGTTACTTACTTTTCCAACGAATGTGTTGTGATTGTGGGAAAATTCAAAGCTATACCATAGCTCTTTTATTTATTTGCGAAGCAACACAACAAGATCAAGCTTTTGATGGTCAAGTAAGTGTACACACACACACACACACAAGGAATTTGACTCTTGTACTTTGTTGCTCCAAATGTACATGCCAAGAAATAGACACAGCTAAAAATAAACATTTGACTACTATGTACAGATATAATTATGGAGACTAATTTACACGCCAATTGGCTTGTTCAGCTAACCTCAACACATATTGCTAACAGCTTAGCTCTACTGGGCCTTTTTCCTGATGGTGTCTATGTTGGAAGCCAACTTTAGGTCTTGGGAGCTGGTGGATTCCAGAAACCAGAAAGCTTCCACAGTAGAGAGAATGGTGATGGGGGCAGTGTTGAGGGTCCTGAAGTCCACCACAGTTTTGAGTGTGTTCAGCTCCAGGTTGTTCTAAACCACAACTCTGTATGCAGATGCAGACTGTTGTGCCGTCTGCAAATTTTAGGAATTTAACAGACAGGTCTCCTGACGTGCAGTCATTGGTTTAGAGGGAGAAGAGCAGTTGGGAGAGCACACATCCCTGGGGGTCCCCAGTGCTGATGGTCCTATTTATTTTGAAAGAGCAACTGTCAGTAGCGACACACTCGACCGGCCAATGTTGTGACTGCATCACTCAGTCAGGGACAGACTTTTGTGTTTATAGGGCTGGTCCCACTTTACTGCCGAAACTAAAACTAAAGGCAACACAAGTCACACTGCAGTGCATTATGGGACTACTTTATTAAACTTTTTTGCTTATTTACTTTATTGCATTACTTTACTAGCTGCAGACTGTGTGTGTGTGTGTGTGTGTGTGTGTGTGTGTGTGTGTGTGTGTGTGTGTGTGTGTGTGTGTGTGTGTGTGTGTGTGTGTGTGTGTGTGTGTGTGTGTGTGTGTGTGTGTGTGTGTGTGTGTGTGTGTGTGTGTGTGAATAACTTCATTGGCATCTTTCACTTCCTTTGACTCAGTTGTCAAATGTGAACAGAAATACTGCAAATTCTAGCTTGTGACATCCTGTCAGAAGACACACACGCTCCCTCTTTACTTTTTCTTTCTCTCTGTCTCTCTCTCTATCACCCAAACACACATAATATGGAACCTCTTAAAACAAAAACAAATTTTTCATGAACTGGTGTAGAGATAAGAGATAAACCCAACGCCAAAAGAGCTTAAAATGATGGTTAAGCTGCCTGTGTGTAGGATCTGTTTTCATCAATCAAAAGTAAAGGAGCAGGTTAAAATTGTTGATCGGCAAATAAACAACAGAAGAAGACCTGCCCCTGCTGTGACTCTGATTGGTTCCCGTTGGTGTTACCGCATGATGCCCGAGGGCCGAGCACCAAAGCAGCAGAGAAATAGGCCAACAAGTTTAAGTTTCTTTTAAATAATTTTTGTATGATATTTCATTGTACAATTCACTTCTGAGAATTGTTGGTGCTGATAACACGCAACTTGGTAGAAAACAACTCGTGATGTGATATGATTTGGCTAAAATTCCAACCCCAAAGTGATCACTTAGAATCTGAATTAAATTCATCTTTTCTCTAACAGTGTCACTATCCCATTTCACAACAATGTTACACCATAGGAGTCCAGTCCCCAGCTACACCTCTTCCTAGCAGATTGGGGGTTTATTCAACTTAATGAATAGGTCTCTAACTACCTCATCATCATCATGATCGTTATCCGTCACGTTGTCGCGACGACTGGTAGCCTCCAGTAATCAGACACCAAAGAAATTCTGTAAAATGTAAAAGTTGTAGCGAAGTTTCTACAATTCTCTCCCGCTGCTTCACGTGTGTTGGATTACATTACGCGTTTCAGCCTCACGTCAACGTAAATGGCATTTGATAGTTTGACACATGTTCATTATTGTTACAGTTTCAATTATTTAAGCAAAATGCAAGTTAGTTACCTGTTAACAGCACGGTGGGCATCAAAAAGCAGTAGAGCACCCAGACAATCACCTGTAGATCCATGTCAGTAGCCTGCAGATCAATACTCGGTCCGCGATAATCAACAACGATATAGACTATCAATAACTAGCCTTCCATAGATCAGGGCAGAAACTCGCGAACATATATGGCTCCATTTCCATTATTCTGATACTCGCTCATTATCTTCCATCAAAAAAACAAGAACAACTTTAGCAGAAAGTCTTCAAACAAACTTTCCAATCAGTCGATTGTATTTGTCTTCTTGTGTGTTTAAAGCTGTCCGCTGAGTGTGCAGCTCCAGATCGACTCCTTTCAGTGAAGTTCTCGGTGAGGAAGAAAGGTTTTGTTGCATGTGTTCCTTCGGAGAGGCCCAGTCTGAAGTAACAGTGTTGTAGGTGGAAAATGTGATTCACAGGCAAGTCCGTCTGAAGGGCGTTCATAGAGGAGCTATTCTCCACAGAGCTGCTGCTGCGCTTCTGTTGGTCACCTCCCTGCTGCACTATGTTCCTCTTACTTCCAGTTCAGCCAACACTGCACAGCTTGTGACTCTGCTGCTCTGCTTTGCATCGTCTGTTTGATTACAAAGTTTTGCTATTGCGTGTCTGCTCAGCAAAAAAAAGAGCGTCGAAAAATAATGATATGTGCGATTGGTAGTTGGGGTTGGCATGGGTTTCAAAATGTTTTGCTTGTTTATAGATTAGCATTTCTGAAATGACAGCGTCAGTCAATACAAGTCGCTTGTGCTAGAAATAGGTCTTCCTTAAAAGTTTGGTGTCGGATATATGACTTATCCGACACCAAAATAAATGACATTGTGTGTATAAGTGGCGCCTCCCAGCGTCCAAATAAACACTCTACAAGGTTGTGTGTGGAAAAATAGGGAAGAACATGGACAAGGGGGGCCACGGGCATGGGGGGTTCGGTGGCCCACATTGATAGATAGTACTGCCAACTTTTTAATTTTAGAGTGAGATTCGGTATTGATGAAGTCTGTGACATTACCCACAGCCGAGGTCATCACTCCTCAACCCCCAGGAATGTTTCAAAAGTGCATCAGTCAAAATCCCCATTTTAAAGAATTTATAGATAATAAACTCGGTCAATAATCCTGGTCACTGATGAATAAGTATGCTTGATCAGCATATTTGCCAGCCTCCAGACATCATAGCCCTAAATGAGCGTAAAGTTCCTTTTTTTTAGTGAAATGTGTCTGTATGCTAAGTTGCTGAATACTTTTGGTGGTTTATGGTGCTTTTTGATTAAATAGATTCCTGACAGTGCTGTTGGCTGCATGACCAGGAACTTAATTGTTAATTGTTGTGACAGAACAATTACTTTATTCTAAATAATAATATTAATATATTTTTTCAACCAGCTGTTATGACATTAATGCCAACTAGGCATACCAAAGCTCTGTCTGTCATGCCAGTAAGTAATACTATACTGGTGACTATATTTACAGCTGAGTGAAGGCAGCAGGTATCTACTCTGTATACTCAATGGTGGTGCGCAATGTAAAGCCACAATGATGCATGGCAGATTTGCTGGTTACATTTTGTGCAACCCGAGTCAGACTGTTGTAAAATAACCACATCAAACCTGTTTTTTGATAAATTATTCTACACTGCTTTTGGAGTTACTTTAAACCTTCTGTATATTTAGCTTACTGGACAGATTAGTCATGTCCAATATAAATGTTCTTCTATACACTTTGTATCTCCATTATGCACTATAGCCCTAACAACACTAACATTCATCAGCAAATGTCCTCCCTTGGGTAGTCTCAATCAAAAAATACAGTGACACTATTTGACCAAGACTCTTAAACAATTGTATACATTTCCTCTTTACACTTTTACTATTTGAATGTACTTTGTGGTCTTGTCATCCATGATGAGCTGTGGCCCCTAAAATGTCATCAGGTTACTCGAGGAGTACGGAGGCTATAAAATTCAATTAAATTTAGTTTTGTCCAGCCCAAAATCACAAAACACAAATTTGCCTCAGAGGGCTTTACAATCTGTACAAATGCGACATCCTCAGTCCCAGGACCCTCACAGCGGAACAGGAAGAACTCCCCCCCCCCAAAAAAACTTTTAACAAGGAGAAAAGAGAAAATCAATACTTGAATCTTAACAACAGTTACACAGCTCAGCAAAAAAGAATGTAATTCACTGAAAACTTCTCACTCCACATATAACTCGCTGAAGACATTCTGATCCCAGCAAATCTGTGATCTGAGAATTACATGTTGTAAAACATCATAAAGTGGGAATCAGCCTGGACTTGTCTATGAGTCAGCAGAAGCTGAGGTTGTCGTGTGAGAAAATGGAGGAGAGCAGACGTGTCACGTTAAATGCAGCCCAGTGGCCCTGTGGGCCGCTGCATTGGTGGGGCGGTGGATCGTCAAAAGTTCCCAACTCCCCAACTTCCCTAAATACTTTTCAGCATCACAATCCCCGAAAAATATCTCGCTTCACAATCAGAATTTGATCATTTCGGCGGGATAACATTTGTAAAGTCTAAATGGGCCGCATGATTAAATTATTTTATCCCCATTCAAGTTAGCATAGGCCTAAACCAGCCAACAAAAAGATTTGTTTATACTGTAAATATGTAATCAGGCCTCACTGACCCGACCCTATTAGCAGGCAACTGATTATAATTAACTTAGCTTTTATTCTAAGCAGGCTTTTAGGTTTTTAGAATATGAAAGAAAGTACTTGTAACTCTGTCTCGGCTGAGGTCCGCTTTGGTGTCCGAGGACTGGTGGGATCGTTCGCGGTGGTACCGATAGAACAAACGCCCTCGTTTAGCTCCATGGACAGCCATCCCAGAATCACAAGCCATGTTTTCACCTCCTGTGAACTAGCCTGACTGCTAGTTTGACAAATTAGTCACTTCTATTTCGGCTTACATAACAACAATTCTTATAGTATGTTTTGTATTAATGGATCTCAGGACAGAATCCAAAAAAATACATCTGATAGAAAAGTTACATTTTTGAGTATCACTACGGATGATAAAAACAGGATCAATAAGACGATCAGAAAGGCTGACTCAGTAATTGGCCTTAACCCAGACTCACTAGAAGTCACTGTTGGAAAGCGAACAAGGGCCAAGTTAAAAACAATTGTCTTGTTTGAAGGCCGTCCACTACACAGTGTCTTCAATGGACTTCGAAGCTCATTTAGTGAGAGACTCAGGATGCCTCAGTGTTCTACTGAACAACTAAGAAGCTCTTTCGTTCCAGCAGCAGTTCGATTTTTTAATGAACACCTTTAGAGGTTTTTATCTTTCTGATGTCAGTCGTGTTTTATAACCCTAACCTTTGCGAGGTATTTATGAGTATTTTAAAGTATTTTAATTGCCTCTACATGGCTATGCTTGGCAAAAACTGGTTGAGAGTACGTCACCAGCTCTGACCGTTGCAGCTGTAGTCATGTGGATGTGTTTACTTCATGTGTCCACAAAGAAAAAAGGACTCTAATTGACTGTTCATTGGTATTGTTTTCCATTGTGCCAACAAGTATATTACGTGCCACCACCCCATAATGCATTGTTAACATGTCGTGGTCATTTCATGGATTTCTGTGAGACCAGGTCGACTAAGTCTCTGCACTCTGCTGCTCTGAATGTTGTTAAATATGAAAGTGTTGTAGCCAAAGAAAACATGATGTGTGATACCTCCATACTGTAATCTAATTTGTTCTGTGTGCCAGGTTGGGATGTAAATAAAAGATGAAAGCTGTTCATGTTACATGTATTAACAAGTCTAAATGAGATTCAAGGACACAGAGCAGATGTAAGCAGGAGGAAGGTGCCTGTGTCTTCTAAATGTAGAAGACATTTATTTGCAAACCATTAACATTTTAGAAGTTGGTAGAATATGAAGATTTCTTATTGCTTTACAAACTGTCTTTCAATTGTGTTAAACAACATTCTATATGACAGTTTAATAAACGATTAAATGTGTCTGATTTTGTAATACACGTATTTATTTGGGCTTTGTTATACACGGATATTACGAAAATTACGAGTCAGTGTCGCCACACAAACACTGGTTTTAGAAAAAAGTATCAAAGAATGAATACGAAAATAATCAAATCAACAGCAGAGCTGTTTACTAGTATTTGTGTGATTCAACAGTGTCTTTGATAACTGCTGAGCTCATCAACATGGCCTAGCCCTCTTTTGTTATCCTATGACGTGACCCAGAGAGGCGTGGCTTAGGTAATTTCGCGCGAATTTCCTTTCTTCTTCCTGTGTAGCGTGAATATTTCCGGAAATCGATAGTCGATGGACAGTATTTATACCGTTACCGACTTCAGAAAGTTGTAGATTTGTTTCACATTGCGGTCCCTGTGTCCACCTCAATCCGCAGGAAGATGTCTCAGGCTCGAGTTACTGATTTCTTTTCCCAGAGAAAGAAAAGTGTCGCCGGTCCGGTCAAACCAACCAAGCAGCGCAGGAGCGCTGTTGTCGGCCGTGGCTCATCTGAGACCAGTACGAGGTCAATATCCGCCAAAAACAAAGGTGGTTTCCTTTGCTCGTCCTCCGTCCATGAAGAATTTGTCAGAGTTATTGACGAGGCAGTGGAGCTAAACGAGGGAGTTTGTTCTATCGGTACCACCGCGAACGATCCCACCAGTCCTCGGACACCAAAGCGGACCTCAGCCGAGACAGAGTTCGACCTCGGAGCCGCCGTATTTTCAGCCACCGCCGACCATAGCACGGCCAAAAAGAGACGGCAAGAGGAGGTCGTTACAGACGCTAAAGTTCATGTTCCGGAGAAAGCAAGGACGAAGGCCAGGAAGAAACTGGTCCTACCTCAAAACACACCGCAGGTTACGTAACGTTTATTCTTTTCTGGTGGAATCCAGCTCATGGATGCTCCATATTTGAGTAAATCTGTAAAGTTATATATGTACAGGCTCGTTTTCATCCTTTGGTTAAAAATAAGGTGGCAACCATAAACCGCTGTCTGCGTGCTTTTTGGTTGCGAGCTTGCGAAAAACACGGAATTGTTGATATAGAGTGACACTGAACACGCTGTTGTGTATGTCCAGGCTGCAGCCAAGTCCTTGTCCAGTGAGGTGACCCAGCGGCACTCGGCTCCGGCAGCCCCTGTTTCTGGACAGAATGCTGAGAACCATCATCACTTTGAAACCAACAGCTCTCCACAGAGGGATCAAGTCAACAGCAAGATCACTAAAGGACAGGAAAGCAAGGTAACGCATGCCTCACCAGTGTGCAGTCACACCACTGTAGGGCTGTCGGCTGCCTTGCTTTGGAGTGACAAAGTCAGACAGAGCTAAGCAGTTTGTTGTTGCCACCAGAATGCCGCAAACATTTGTGGTAAAATTGAATTATTAAGCATTGCTTGGTGAACTCAACTCTGTGTGGAGAATGTAGAAACCTACTCAATTACAGTTGTATTTATCAGGCCTCCACTCATGCTACCATGCATGTGGACACATACGTGCGTGTTGGCTAACTGCAGCAAAACTGTGTGGTAGACTGATATTGCTGTTCATATCAAACGATGATTATGGTGTTGTTCTTTATTTTTCATATTGTTAACAAATCCTATGGACAAATTTTGGACATGGATGCGTTGACAACTATGTAATGTATCGTTAAAGTCCCAAATTCATCAGCATGGAAATTCCCCTTTCTGCCAGGCTCTGTGTAAAGAGGGCATTGCAACCCTCAAGTCTCGCCTTCAGAGGATCAAGAAGCATGCGGAGGAACTATCCAGCGCTTCAGCATCCACCTCTTCCTCGTCTCCAGTCGGTTCAGCTCCTCATAAAACAACCCCACTTGTTCCCAAAACCGCCTCTGATGCTAAGGCCCTCAAGTTCACTGTAGCGCAAGTCAAAGACCTTGCAGCGAAAGCTCAGCTGAGGAAGGAGGAGAGAGAGGCCAAGAGCAAGCTGAGTGAGACACAAACCCAGGACAGGTGAGCATGTAAAAATACACTTATAGCCGAAAACCAATATGCACTGTGCAGGTGGGACACTACATTACCAAAGCCCAAATCAGAAGCTAATGTGTTTTTTCTTGTTCATAGCACTGAGCAGCCAGCATACCAGCAGTACCACACTCTAGCCCAGGCTGGCCCTCCGGGCCTGTCCCTGCCTTTCCAGTACAAGGTGCTGGCAGAGATGTTCAGGAGTATGGACACGGTGGTCGCCATGCTACACAACCGCTGTGAGACCACCACCTTCGCCAAGATCAAACGGGGAGTTCAGGACATGATGCACAAGTAAGTGGAATCACGGAGGGATGGCCTGGTTGTACTTTCCGGATATAAATGAGGATGAGTGATTCTTTCAAGTTTCAGGTTAGGGATGTAACCCATTTAGGGATGTAACCAAAACCGTATTCACACAGTATTAGTAATACCATGGGGCCCCATGTAAGTTAGAAATGAACCGCCATGTTTCGTGCAAGGCATTCGAACGGGATAAGTGAAGTCTATTTTACTTGAATTTACTGCCATTATTCCCCAGGGTATGATGTCGAAGCTCTGCACAACATTGGATTACATTTAAAATACAGCACAGCTAGAAACAAAAAAAAATCACACAATCCACCAGCAAGTTAGTGTGTCTTTACTTCACAGGTCTGTTCTCTGCTCGGTTTGTGCGAGTGTGGAGAGGCACCGCTGCACGGGGTGAAACACACCAGCAGAGGATATAAGCGATTGTGTGAAATTTTAGCAGCTGCGCATAAATATAGGGTAAACACGGGCCATATGTTTCCTTTTCTTCTAAGGCAACAGCCCAATAACCTCAAAGCACTGAAATTTGGCACGGGTTTCCTCAAAGCTCATACCACCACAAAAAACTTCTACACACGGATCTTCCAGAAGTTTTGGGATTTAAAAACCTCAAATCGTTTTATAACAGTTATGTACATGAAATTTGACCTTTACATTGAACTCTCCCGAAGCATTTCGGAGCAGTTGGCTGCTGCAAAGCGCCCAGGGGGGAAACATAAGGTTCAGGACCTTACTCAAGGACACTTCACAACCTTGACAGATGGAGCTGAGGGACACACCAACAGGACTGGCTGTCAGACAGCAGAAGCTAATGTTTGACTCTTTTCTTTGTCCTCCTTGCAGGCGGTTTGAGGAGGGCCATGTTGGTCAGATAAAGATGGTGTTTCCTGAGGCCTACACATTTCGACAGGAGAAGAATGTCCCGACCTTCAACGGCAACATTAAAAAGGGCCGCTACCAGCTCACCGTGGATCCCGTCCTCTCTGGTTAGTTTATTAAATCACCACTTCTGCTCAAAATATTAGAAGGTGGCTTATTTTAATATCCATTACAACTCTGTTCACTCCACCATTTAAACGCATCGTTAAATGGGATATATATAAACTGTGGGTGTAATGGCAAGTGTCTTTATAGATGCTCATGCTGATGTGTCCTTTACCTTTTTTATGTGTTCATTTATTAACCGCAGTGTTTTTGTCCTCCTCAGACCAGAATGGGGCTCGGCCTGTCCTGTCAGCCTCTCACCTCTTGGAGAGAAGACTCATCTTCCACATGAATCTAGTCTCAATTGTCAAACATCACCACAAGGTCAGCAGCTGCTGCATTATTGTTTCCTGTTAGTTTCATATTGTGAGAGTCACAACTAGGCATAGGCAGCAAATGGGGAGGCGTTTCGATCATGGCACAGTCCCAAGTTTGAAAGTAAACGCTGGTCTGGGATGGTTGTCTCCACTGACACATGGAGAATACATTTTGGTGTCTAATTTCTGCTAACGAGTTAGTATATTACCTCTCTGGATTTATTATTTTTTCCAACACAACCTTGCAGACAGTTTTGGAAAAGTAATGGATATTTGCTTCAGAAATACCTATATAATTAAGTACACATGGTTTTCTGTGTTGGATAACATCATTGTCACCTGAGATGCGGCTACATTTGGGCAATACCAGGTCTTCACTTAGAAAAGTAACTCATAAGACATGGTGATTATGATCCACCACCATTCCCACCGTTCCCGTTTCCCAGCACCATGGCATTTTGAAAACAAACAAAAATCTCACCAATGTTATTTTTGATTAATTTACTTTTTTAAATATTGTTATTTTTAAGTTGGTTCTTCTGGCAAATATTTGTACACCGGTTAATGGTTTCCTGACAACAAAATTGTAACTGGCTAAATTGCCTGTAACTTTGGAAAACCACTATCTACAGTGGCTGTTGAGCAAAAAGCCGAGCCTACAAGTCATGTGAAGATACAATCCAGGGTTTTCTGGTCATATTCCCCAATACTCATAGTTTGTCTTTAATTTTAGTTAACATATGCTGTGGTACATTGTGACATAGATTTTAATTTTTTTAAATGATGTCTACACAGATCTTTCAGAGAGTGTATGTTCATAAATATTTCATCAAAGTTGTGTCTCTGTCTGCAGATCTTCCTGTCCTTGTTAGTTCCTCCAGTGTCTGTTCCAGAAGACAAACTCACCCGCTGGCATCCTCGCTTTAATGTGGACACTGTGCCAGCCGTCTTAACTAGCTCGCTGCCTCAGCCTCCTGACACTGACAAACTGGCAACAGCTCAGGAGGTGCTTGATAAGGCTCGCTCACTCATCACACCCAAGGTACTGTGTTCATTTTAAAGTGGTCAATGTTCTGGCATTAAGAACAATGCATTATCAATGGGTAATGTTTAAATGTCAGGCATGATTTTATAATGCCGACTGGAATGTTCAATATATTAATTCATCATCTGTCTATCTAAATCAAATGGAATTATTCTTTTGTCCTGCATTTAGATGGAGAAGGCTCTGATTTCTCTGGCTCAGAAGACAGAAGATAAAGCTGCAGAGAGAAAAGAGCCTGCGTCTCCACAGAACCCAACAGTCCCCCAAGTGTCTACTCCATCAACTGCCCCTGCAGCTCAGGTCCCAACTGCCCTGAAAGGAGTTTCCCAGTCACTGCTGGACAGAGTAGGTGGACCGGGAGGAGGGTGGGGTATATTAGTGCTGGGGCAGTTTGAACTTGACTTGATGTGTTGAATTGGCCTTTGCCCACCCAGAAAACTGTTGAGAATAATCCATGTGTTGTTTTGTTGGTGTTTCAGATTCGTGCAAAAGAGGCCCAGAAGCTCCAGGCAGCCATGACACGAAACCCCACACAAGAGGACCGCCTGCTGATGATGTCACGGCTTCCTGAGCTGGCCAGGATTCTCCGCAACATTTTTGTTGCAGAGAAGAAACCATCTTTAATTATGGAAGTGGCCTGTAACCGGACGGTGGCCAGCTACAGATCTGCTCTCAGTGCAGGTTGGTTCAAACAATAAGAAATATCAGCAGAGCTGGATGGGAGTAGCTGAGAACTAACTTACATTATATTTTTTTGTATTCTTATTTTAAACTGCTAGATGACTAGTAGAAAATGCTGAGGCAAATGGCATTTAACTCTAGCTTTATTTTTTATTATTATTTTTTAGTCAAACTAGTTGCTGTCTTCTAAATTTTCTTTTTTTGGGAAAAGAACTGCAATGTGATTGGGTCTTCTGCCTCTCCAACAAACAGGTGAAATGGAGAAACACATCCGTCTTCTGGCAGAAGTGGCTACTGATTGGCTGACTATTCATCCATTAAGGAAGGACTTCTTCCTGAAGTTGAACAAGAACATGGAGCTCAACATCGTTCTGGACAAACTGAGCGGCAGACTCCGAGAGGAGGAGAGAATCTGAGATGCAAATGACAGAATGATGACTTCGTGAATTTCTCCCGCCCTTGATGTGAGTGCTGCCAGCAGACTGAAGGCTAGTTGCTTTAAAGTGCAATATTTTAAAATGAATTTCACTTGTTTGTGGACAGTAGGCATGAATGTCTGACATTTTAAAGACAGCGGGTTTTGTTGTGGTCAAGGCCTTACAGAAATGGTCAGAGATTGATCTAGGCACAGCTCCAGAGACGTCGGTATGTCCCAAAGGTACGACCAGACCTAGTCCTGGTATTTATTCCACCAACCCCCTGTGTTGTAAAGAGGTTGTTTTAACCACATTTCTGTTAGTGATTGTTTTGTTTTTCCTTCCATGAAAGTGTAACGTCAATGTAGCCTTCCAGTCTTTTTAGGGATACATTTTCTACAATGTAGAACTGATGAATGTTTACATTTTTTGAGGTCACTAATAATGTTTCAGAAATACAAGCATCTGTCCAAGTTCTGCCGCCTCCACTTGTTATTAAATATTACAGTAAAATTAAAGATTGCATTAAATATCTGACAGCTGGTGATGAACTCATCCTGTCAAGATTACAGGAGAAAAGGAGTCATGGGTGTAGTGAGTGAGGGAAAAAACTTGTAGCATCTTTTCATACAGAAATTGCTGCCTTGTTTTCCCAGATTGAGGTTTCTGCCCACGCAACACAGGAGATGGTGGGATTTCAATTGTAGTGTTGCATAGGGGTGGGGGAAAAAAACGATAGTATCGCGATATTTTATCGATACACCAAGTATCGATCTTCTATTCTATAAACTATTAAAACAAATCTATATATATTTTTTTGAAAAATCGAATCAATTGCTTTTTCAGTCCACTAGATGGTGCTGAGTTATTTTCTGGTGGGGTCAGCGTGATTGGTAGGAAGTTGGTCAAAACAAAGACATCTGGCCTCACAACGGGGTTAAATCTGCCAACTCATCCGCCAGGTTCATGGGGGGAGTTCATATACTGAGTCCACACGTTTGCATTTGGTTAAGTTGGACTGAAAACATTATCTTATTAGATAAAACATGTTGACAGTTTTCCTTTGGGGAGATAATTTGAAGTTTAAAAGTAATAATTCGCAATACTCAGAATATCGTGATATCGTATCGCGGGACCTCTGGTGATTCCCACCCCTAGTGTTGCAGTGGTTAAGAAAATATTTAAAATAAAGGTTGGTCTCAATGCCATATTGATGAAACCATTCCCATTGTCATGGCAAATGAAACACAAAAATATAATCTGAAAATAATTGGATTAGAAAATGATCTGGGCAAGCAAAGACTTTTGCTCTAGTGCCATGCGGTTGGCATTTTATAGTTTAGAAAAACATATTTAATGCATTTCCATGACATTTGGTAAATTCAAGACCTTCAGAGCCACTAACATGGCTGTGTACTCGTTTTGTCTTGCTTATACATCATAGGTACATACATTACATTCTAATGGAGGCAATACTCCTTTGGAATCTTGCTTGAAAATATCAGCGGTCGATCAGTTGCTTTGTCTCCATGATACAGTCTCGGCACAGGACATTGTGAAAGAAAATGGCTTTCTTGATATAAGGCTTCTTTAGTTGGGTACCTGACACCATCCTCGGTTTCTGTCTGTGGAGAGTCCTATGGTGATATTTATTCTTTCTTGTGTTCCATCTGATTTGTCAACTATGTTTGAGCGGTCTTTCTTCACCCATTAATTCGCAGATGGCACAGCCTTCCGGTGGAATTTGGGGTTAAAGTGTCTTGCAGGGACACATTGACATGGGCTGGAGGAGACAGTGATCCAACCACCGTTTTTCTTTTTTTCGCGATTGGAAGACAACTTCCTCTACCTGAGCCACAGCTGTTTCTAAACTTTAAAAAAAGCTTCTTGAGTTTCTCTTTTAAAGTTTGGATTTCACTTGAATGCCTTTTTAGTTTTTCTCAAGTACTCACTCTTGCTCACAGTTGTTTCTTTAACTGTGGTCTCTACTTGTTACACTGTGTTCTGTATTGCCCTGCATTTTCTCGATCTTTTCTGAACTTCCTTCTCCGAGACCTTTGCTCTCTTGGTTTCAATGAATGCATCTCGTTTAGAATTGAGTTTTAACATTATGATTGAAGCTTGGAACTTGTCCACCTGTGTTGTTGTTTTTCCTCTTTTTCCACAGTCCATACTCTATTGTCACTCTCATGGGAACACTTCGGAAAAGTGCGCTATTTCTGCCTGGGGCACTATCGTCTCAATTTTTAAAATTTATTTAAATTTTTTATTTAGGGTCTATGCTAGTCTTATTTACAACTTCACATTTAGCTTCTCTAACATGTGCACGGTGGTAAGAACAAATTGGCCCTCTTCACATGTCATTAATCAGACGGTCATTTTGCATGTGCACATTTTGTGCACAAAGTAGGAAAATTTCTATACACATTCCTGTGAATGAGGCCCAATGCGAAGACTTTAAGATCATTGGAATCCTCCAAATGACAAACAAATACGATGAAATAAAGCTTAGTGACAAAAATAATGTATTTATATATTTACGGTTATGGTTCGATTCAAGTTAGCCGTCGCATGGATTGTGACATTAAGAAACTCATACACTACACGAGTGTAAGCCATTTCATATACAGACGGAGAAACATTTTTTGGATACATATAAAATACGATAAAAGAAAAAGTAAACCCATTGTCTGCAACAGATATTATTTTACTATGCCTTTCTAACATATCAATCCAGCCATCTCTCCATAAATCCTCTATGCTTCCTCCTATTCAGGCATACAGGGATTCAAGGACTGATCCCAACATGCATTAAGGCAAAAGGAACAGAAATGTTTTTAGACATTTTAAGACTTCTTAAAGATCCATGGAATCCTAGCTGTCTCCATAAGCCAATGGCATCAGATAATTAACAGATTAATGAATAATACAAAAATAAAACAAACAAATTTTTATATGTATTTTAGTGCTAACTGAAATTGCAAATCAGTATGTGATTGAAATGACAAAAACTGTTAACTTGTGGGTGCGCTAAAGAGGTTTCTTTGGTGCTGGTTACACTTAGGAAGCACCTGACTGGAAACTAGTCAAATTTTGGTTTTACAGCCATTGTGGTGGCTGCAGTGGTCCTCAGTACTGCACCAGGGAGAATACAGTGTGTGATTTCAGTTTGTCAATGCCGTTTAGCTCTTTGAGCTCGATCACCACCAGGCAGCCCAGAATCTCGGCCCGCTGCTTCTTCATCAGCTCACATGCTGCATACAATGTCCCTGCAACACACACACACGTGCAGAGAGACTTAGATATAGACATCTGAATTTAACTTCAAAATACAAGATGGTGGGCCCGATGGGGCGAGTGGTTGGGGCAACAACTTAAAATGTTAATAAAATAAAAAAACATTCCTGAGTGACTTTTTTAAACTGACAACAATCAATAATGAAGAACAAAGACATCAGATAGTATCCGTCATACCTCCTGTCTGCTTTGTCTCAGCCAGCAGAGAAGTTTACAAGGGGAAAAAAAGCCAAGAGGGACAAGAGTGACGTGGTGCTAATTTGGGTCTCTCCATGCAGAATCCAAATTGAATGTCTCTTATCGACTGCCGTGAGGTAGGCCACCGCAGAGATGGCCGTGGTGGATGCGTTGGAAAAGACAGTTTGCTGTGTGGAGAGCAAAGCAACAGGTAGGTATGACTATAAATGCTGTGTTCCTCCTGTCCTTGCAAGGCAGCTCTTCTCAAGCCGTATATATGGCAACAGCTAGAGAAGGGCTATTTCCAAACATGTGGATGGTCAAGCACCACTCTGCAATCCTTTTGGCAGGGTCATTGTCCTCAAACCAGAGGAAACAAACTGTGATGCAGTAGAATATTTGCCCTATATCCCCCGCCACAGCAACAGTTTTCCTACAAAGTCAGTTTCCAGGACTCCCAGGAGTGTATTGTTGAAATCAGTGCCACTCAACAGGATGTCATCAGGTGAGATGCCATTATGCTTGGCACTGGAGTCGACCACTGCCCATATCTGGCACTGGCTTACGCGGCTGATAAACTCCTAAGATTGGCAAACACAAACACTCATGTTCTCCACTGAATAACGGGCTGACCCGTCTTGCTGATCCTCTGCATGATAGTAACATGTGGCGTAAACGTCATAAGACCCTTGACTGCTTGTTGGGTAGATTGCACATTTATTCCCGAAAAGGGTAGTGGCGCAACCCAACAGTTTGAGTCATCCATGAAGACTTCCCTGTCCATTATTTTCAGGAAGACTATCTTGGCAGGAATTAATGAATGCATGAATTAATGCATTAGGATTCTGATCATATTGGGCTCTTAGGTTGTTTAATTTCTGTGCCTTCATTTCTGATTTGAGAGGGTACATTTACTCCAAATATGTGTGCTTTATCTAGTAGTCGCACTTCACATTGCTGCTTTTAATAATCGCCACGGTGTCTGAACATATGAGACACAAACAAATTGCCCGTTTGTGAGAGCCTTTAACCATTCTTGGTTAAAGGCTCTGGTCTTGCTGTCCACATTTCTCTTTTTGAAACACGCCATGTGAAATAATCATAGGGGAATAACTTCTCTGATGCACATACTTCTCTGACTACTTGGTCTTTCGCCCAATCTCTCTCGTGTGTTTGTACTGTATATCACTCAAGCCTCAATGCTTTTTGGAATACATATTTGATTGGCCGAGTAGCATCAAGTTGTATGATTTACAACGCATGTAATTGGTCGGTGCGTTTCCTGGACTGGCTGAACGAGTGCCGCGAAGGCCTATTAGTCTGCCTATTAGTGACCCCTGCTCTAACCGCTTAAGATGTGTAGCGTTTGCTGATGTGTTTAGCTCGCCGCCCTGGGGTTGCAATGACTCCCTAGCACGTCTTCAAGTTGTACGACGCAGTGCCCTACTTAACACAAAGAGCTCAAAAAAAACTTAATTCTGTCTCCAACCTGCTGGATAAACTCTGGCGAGACAGATTTTGAGACGGGCAGTAAAACCACATGGGTACGTGACTACAAAGTGTCCCCAGTGGCGCTGCGGCAGAAAAGCAATGGTGTCCATGGCCACCAGAGTATTGTTTGCTGACAGCCAATGTAAATCCATAAGTTCAGCAGTAGCCTCTCATTGATGCAAGCAGAAGGAATTGTCAGTAAGGAGAAATATTTGAGATTTTACATGTTTGTTTTTGTAAAACTTCCTCCCTAGCCCGACAACCAGTGAATATGATGGCTATACAACTCTCACCTCCAGTAGCCAACAGGTCATCAATGAGAAGAATCTTCTGTCCTGGAGCCACGGAATCCTCCTGGATTTCTGCTTCTGCCTGGAGGAAGAGAAGTAAAATAGCATCAGCATTGTGCTGAGGGAATTTTTCTCAGAAGCA